>NW_026857590.1:0-20641 GCF_026571515.1 Ruditapes philippinarum | reverse complement strand
TTTGTGTATGTTCATTAAGTACTGAATTTATTGCACTCATTGAATAAAGTATAAATATTATGCTCACCAGCTAGAGGTGGCATAATATAATTTTATTCAACTCGTTGCAATAAATTCAGCATTGAACTTACACTCATTTCAATATCCTCTTTTTAATACATATTAAGCGCACGTCAATAAAAAATTTCAATTTTAAGTGATATGAAAAATAATTTCTGTTGCGCTGTCTTTGTAAATCCAATAACTTTACATCACAACCGGTTTCCTTATTTTCCTCATTTTTTTTTTTACTCTTGACTACTGTTTCAGACCTAAAATAAAATTGCGTTCTTAATACGGGGAAGTCAAAGACAGGGCCCGCTAAGCCAGTCCGGGCTTTGGCTTGCCCGGCTATAGACTACACATGTATATTTAAAAGAAAATCACATAAAAAACAATTTAAAAATATATAAAATTCTATACCTATCAAAGAAATTTTCAGTGTCAGTTCTAGTCGGGCACCGCCATTTACAATGTAACTCAATGATAAATGGCGGGGTATTCTGATAACGGTACAAATCTCGACTTTTCGGTTAAATGATAATCGTCGAGTATTCCGAGTGAAAACGTAAGCGGTGCATGTACCCAGCAAACACCCGACGTTGACCCAACGTTGGATCAACGTTGAATTTTGGTCGCGACGTCGGTGACCTTCATACAACGTCAAATCGACGTTGAATCCCCGACGTCTAACAGACGTTTCATTTTGACGTCGACTCGACGTCGGGTTTTGGTCGGTAATCTGACAATAGGTGGATTTAATTTATGAAACCAATATATATACAAATGAAAGCATAAACAGCGAGAATTTTAAGTTTAAGTTTAGAAAGGGAACATTATATATTTATTTTCTCCATCAAAACAACAGTATCACGTGGGCGGCTTACGTACGATATTCGATAGGTGGCGCTCTGTAAAAGGATAGTCGCAGATCAGTATGAAATATATTTGCTCTATTTTCGTTTAAATAATATCATATCTCCTCGAATTAGTCTAAGAAGTGTTTATATAATTTACAATGAAGTTGTTATCATTTTTGAGAGCTTCATTTTATAGTGATAAATAATTCAGTAAATTCGAATTTGAGACTTATCGGATTTGAAATTCAAAAAACGACGGGTTGACAGACAAAGTTGTGTATTCCAAACGAAAGGAAAAGGTAAGCAAAC
This sequence comes from Ruditapes philippinarum, assembly GCF_026571515.1. NCBI lineage: Eukaryota > Metazoa > Mollusca > Bivalvia > Venerida > Veneridae > Ruditapes > Ruditapes philippinarum. Next base: position 19,433 of record NW_026857590.1, on the reverse strand, counting down.
ATTATTTATTGTTTTTCAATGCTAATTTACCGCATGTTTGCATGGATTCCATGGTTATTTGATCATTGAAATGTTTGACTGGTAAAACTTAATGTCACGTGATTTCGCGAGATAAATATTATTGTTTCCACGTAAGAACACTTTATCATTTGCTATAGAACAGTCTGTATAATCGGATCATTTTTCCCACACTATATCGCCATGCCAAATAAATGCACAATCAATGGTAGGAAATAACCTAGCAATTGAAATCAATAAAAAGTTAAATGCAGTACGTAAGACTCTTATTATTCAAATGCTGGTAAATAAAATTTCCTCTTATTTCTTATCAACATGAGTTTCCCTTATAAAAGGGGCCAGTCATTTACACATGTATCAGATGCAGTTTGATTTTGATATCTGTGTAGTTTTTAAACTACTTGTTGTTAATTGAAGTACTTTACCCATACTGTAAGCATACCATGTGTTTCTTATATTATGATAATGATTCATGGCATTTGATACATGTAAATGATACGACTTTGGTAAGATATATCTGAAAGCACATTGTAATTGACTTGCTATCTTTTTATTAATGTAATCAAACAACATATTATCAATCAGAAAACACATTATCATAGTTATAAATCAATAAAAGTAACAGTTTGTTAATAAGCCTGCTTATTAACAAGTTGTATGCTCGTATCATAAAACGTTTTTACACTAAGCCAGTCTGTCCTATATACACTTAGCAGACCAGATCATGCTGGGCAGAGATGATATCTATAAAAATGACAGTAACATGTGAATTTCTTTGATGTTGTATGAGCATTTGTACAAAGTACATTGAATATAAAAAAACAACAATACCAATTTTTGCGGGAGTAGAATTATTTTGGTATTTGTTATATCAGTTTTTCATGCGCTTATGAGTTAACTAAGATTAATAGTAATTTGATTTTGCCTTTTGTATTAGACAAACATCCTTCCACCACATGGTTAAATTCTAAAACGATTATATTTCGTCTTTCAGATTGTGAAAATTATGATAATTCAACATGCGTCAAAAGTTCATGAGGAAGATGAAAATATTTAGAGGAAAAGAAAAATGAAAACCTACCAAGATTTTGTGACAGGTAAATTTCAAAATATTATAGAATAACAGTGATCTTATTACCCTTGATTTTATAATGAAATTCACGAAGCCATTTTTATCAAAATTAATAGATATATACAGTATGTACACGAAACTACATGGTTTAAACTAAATTAAAAATAATAAGTACATGTATCTTTTTAAGTAGTTGGAGAGTTGTGTTAGAATTTCGTTTAGTTATAATGTGTAAAAGTGATTTATTTCTTGCACTTGTAACTGATTATTTTTTTTTTTAATTTCAGAAAGTGTGATGAGATCTCAGGTTGGAGAGTGTAATGATACGCTTAAAGTATGCCCCAGATCGACATAGTGGAGGAGGACGAAAGAAGCTAGAATACTAATGAAGATACATGAACATTGCTATTTATAGTTATAACAAAAAATTCAGAATATTGTTCCATTTAACATTCAGATCTAGATTCAGTTATAAAATACAAAGACAAATATACAATCAGTGAGTTGGATAGATGATTGAAAAATCCCAAACTCAGAGTGATCAGTTCAGTGGTGATATAAGAAAAAACACATGCATGGATGTTTGCTATATAAAATTTCAGTGTTAATATTCAAGAAGGATTTTGTTAATTTTATTTCTAAAACATGCTTAATACATGAAGCGTTATTAAAGTACATACCGTCAAGTTAAATAGTTTCAAAAAATATTATGTAAATCTTGCATTTGTTATAGTACCACATTTCTTGTTTTGTACTTGTGATTCCGAGTATAAAATAAATTGCTAAAATCATAAGAATACTTATTTTTAACCCTATTAAAGAGCTTTAAAATGAAAAAAAATCATATTCCAAAAGTTTTGAATTAGGTTAAATCATGGTCAGAAAATTTGGTCAGATAAGGTTGGCATCTGGTCAGAAAAGGTTGGATTATGGTCAGAAAAAGGTTTGATTATGTCCAAATAATGGTCAGAAAATGTTAGATTATGGTCAGATAATGGTCAGAAAAGGTTGGATTATGGTCAGAAAAGGTTGGATAAAGGTCACTTTATGACGTTGTATAGACGTCGGTTTCTGACGTCTAAAAAACTTTCAAATCCAACCTTCTGCCAACGTTTACCCAACGTCAGGGTCTAACGTCAGTACAACGTTGGTACAACGTCTTTTGTTTGCTGGGTAAAACCGAATGACACCTTTAAAACGGAAAGAATGAAAGGAATTTTTAACGACTTCCCCGTCCATAGGCTTTGCCTAATTTCATATTATTTATATATACTCATATATTGTAATGCCCTAGAAATTTTACCTTTTTTTGTGATTTCACTGGATTTCAGTAGACTGTTTATTTCTACTTTCACTTTCGTTTTGAGAAGATTTTACTGGCGACAAGACAAGATAAATCATGCGGTGTCCTAATGAAACATACAGGACATCAACTTAAATCTACGTATTGTGCCAGCAATTTAATCATTCCTGATTCTGGAAGCTTTTCCCTTAATGTTATTCATTTCCCTTAATGTTATCCGAGGTAGAATCCTGTGTTTTTAATCTGTTTTCGTGACTTCTGTCAAAATAGTTTATTCCTTTATTTTACACTCAAGATTACACAGTTCGATTGTTTATGATGCAGCCTCACTTAATATATAGATATGCCTCATAAATCCATCTGAATTTAATTGTTAGCACTGTATAGATTCTATTTATAAAAATTTGCAATGCATAATTCAATGTCGGCCATGTTGGACTGTTACGTAGAGATTACGTAGTGAATGCAAGGGATAGTTCTTTATTTGATTGCGCATAAAAAGGAACACGTTATCCTAACTATTTTACTTTCGATATTAGCGCACGATAGCTTATAAATATTTCTAAAAATCATTTGTTGAGGCTGTGACAAAAATTAATTTCGGTGCTAGGTTGAAACTATTCTTACAAATAAATCGAAAACGAAAGAAGTACAGTAAATACCAAATAAATTCTACATAATTTTCATACTTTTTGTTGAATTACTCAAATATATATATATATAAATAATCATAATAGTAAATATTTTGCATACATACATTTATATAATCCGAGCACGATAAACAGAAGTTTCTTCATATTTATTTATAGTACGGAACAGTCTACGTTAATACCATATAGGTAAATTAATTGTTGCACATCCTATTGATTGAGCGTTTCTCTGATAATTGTAAAAGTAAGTAACAAATGTCGCACTAGCTCAATCGGTAGAGCGCTAAGAAGGAACTTACTGAATGGTAGGGTAGGTTTAAAACAAAAAGTTTCGTGTTTTTTTTTTTTTTTTTTTTTTTTTTTTTTTCCTCCTGTATGTAAAAACTACATGTACATAATGTGTTGTTATTTTTGATTGATTTATTTATTTATGTACGTCTTTAATCGGAGTATCTTCATCTCATTTATTCCACTTTCTTGCATATCAGACTGGCGTTTCCGTTAGTTTTACTCATGCCGGAAATTTCATCTGGTGTGGGGAGCCAGATGAGTCATGGAAAATTGTTTTTTTTTTAAGGTTAAGAGTTTAAAAAATAATAGAATATGCAAGAAAAAATCTGATATCCGGATCAGAAAATCCGTCCCTCGAATTTCTTTTATATATTATTTTTTATTTCTTATTATAATAAATGTGTGAATATTTTAAAATTTTAAGAGAGACAAAAATACAGTATCTTTAAGTTCGTATGCGTAATCAAATTTTAGTTAGTCAGCAATTAAAAAAGAACTAGTAATTAAGAAAAAAAAAAAGAAAAAAGAATTAAAACTTTAATAAAAAATGATACAGTTTCCACCAGGTTTCGAACCCGACATCTGAATTTATTTACAAATGAGCGATCTTACTAACTATGCTATAGAGTCAAACGAGGGTAATATTTCATAAAAATATAATTTGTATAACTTTTAGCGAGTTATTTGGTTAATCACTTGCAGTTTACCTATGTTTACCTGTGTTAATCTTTTAATGGACTGTGCCTGTCTTTTTAGAACTGATGAAAGTTCTGTTTATCGTGCTCGGACTATAGTGAATAATGATAAAAGCATTTCCCAAATAACATTTCTTTCTTTTGGTGTACATAATCTATATCCGGGTAGACTTAAAAATAAGGACAATAAGATAATGATTACGTCAAAAATTGATTTATAAAGTACAACAACTACTGCATACAAATGTGTGGGAATAATATACATTGTATCGTTAATGTGTGTACATAGTTTAAAACAGCACACCTCTGGATTCGTACATTTTTATGATTTTTTTAAAGTGTTCTATTTTCTAGAGATGTTGTAACGTGTGCTAATAAATTGTTTAAACCTGATATCCACAAAAAAGAAAACGTTTAACAAATGTGCAGAAAAACTTTAGAAGACAATGGGTACACACTATTTATTGGAAATTAAAATAGCATTTGTATTAGATATTAGATAGTTTATTGAGACATGCACAGTTACATTCGTATGTTTTCTTTCAAATATATCAAATAGATAACTTTAAAAGCAAAGGAGAATATATGGTGACTGACAAAGTAACTGAAAAAGCGTATTATATTTATATTTAAAAGTGTATAATCCATACGAAGAATAAAATGTGTGTTAAAAACTGTGTTCATATGTGAAAGAAAAGGGGGGAAAAGAGAAAACTTTCAAAATAGGCTTATATACATGGACATAACCAGTGTTAGCAAGAAATAAAAACATACTAATAATATAACAAATTCTCAAACAATATGTCTGAGAAACAATCTAGAGCAACCGATACCCTGATCTCGTGTTCACTAAGAAAATATCAGGATCAAAATAAAATGATCCTGACTTAAATTTCATTTTTATTATGAAACTAAAATTGATAAATTGATGCTGATTTGCAAAAACACAAACCCTATGTTAGAATAACATCAACATATACTAAAACAAAAATACAAAAATAATTGTATCAAAATAAGGTACATAATATTTGTAACAGATTCAAATTTCAAGTACACACAAATACATTTAATACGATTTTAGACTATAGCAAGTTACGTTAGGAGGATATTATTATACCACAATTGCATGGCTCCCCATGAAAAAGTTAAAATACTTGTATCATAAACTGATCTTTCTATGTGTTATAAGTGTAGCTAAATCTGTGTACAAATGTTAAAACTCATGTACGAGTACGGTCGACGTCCTCCTGCGATAACACGGTTTAGACCACTAACGTGTGTAAGTTGCGAATCAGTTACTCCGTTTTCCAGAATATTTATTCTTATTGTGAAAAATGACGCAAAAATGACGTTGCAACGCTTTTCACTCAAATTCGGCTAATAATAGCACAAATAACGATTTCCGACTTTTTTATGAGTATATTTCTTAATTATCTTTTTCAAATCTTTCTGTTTTAAGTGCCCCAGCTGATCTGTATGCGAAATGTAAATTTTATGTGTTTTTTATGATTTAAGAGTGGCAGCATATAATAAAACATTTAGTTTTTTTCAGGTTCACATGAAAATCCAATAAGCTTTTCACGAAATCATGGGGCAAATATATACCTTGAAGAAAATAACTACACTGCGTCAACTATAATGTTCAATCCATCTTCTACGTTTTATGTTAAAGAGAAGATAACAATAGGTAAAGAGCTTTCATTTCAGTGTGAACCACTTCTAGACCGTGAACCAAGTCGGTTTCACGTCAAGTTTGATGTTTATGAAAGAAGCCCGGAAGGCCTAGAGAAGGAATTTAAATATTTGTTTGACTCTGGTCCGGTTTCTGCCAGTGAGCCACCAACAACTAATTTGGAAACATTTGAAAAAGATGATTGTAAAGGAAAGATACTTGTAACACTGATCAATGAAAGAACAGTTGGTTATAGGGCTGCATCAAGCAAGTACAATGAGCAGACACTAAGTAATGGTAGTGACGGCAGTGTTTGCGTTGTTTTAGAACTGTAAAGGACTACTGTAACAGTAAGCAAACGAAGAGAAACCGGTGTTAGTAATAATACCAACGTTGTAGATTCTGCCGTTAGAGAACCTTCAAACGTTAATGCTGAAAATTCAATTGATCCATTTTTATCGCACCAACAAAGAACTGAATTGAAAAGGTAAGTGAGTCATTATTCTGAGGTTACAGGAGTGAAAACAGTTGATGAGAATACTACAGACAGACGACTTCCTGCCCTTGAATGCGAACATACCCTGCTTCATGAAAAGGTTAATAAAATAACACAGACGTTACAAAACGCTGTTGCGTGTAATACCCTCTCATTGCCGTCGTCATCAGGGAAAGGCGTTATGACTAGGCAAATATCTGCACCAACTAGAATATGCTCATTAGATGACAGACTGATTAATGTGCGTCGAAATTTCACTCACCTGATCAAGGACATGCATTGCGTTCCGTTGTCAGATAAATTGTTCGAAAGGGAGATAATTACAAGAAATGAATACCAAGAAATAACTACCGAGTCCACTCCAGATTCAGGTAATAGAAAGCTGCTTCTAATAATATCAAAAAAGAGAGTTATAAAATCAAAAATGGATGAAATACTTGACGAAACTGAACAAAAACATCTGAAAGATTTGTTTTAGGTTCAACTCTAGTCACAGCTTTTATTACAAAGTCGTGCTCTAGTACATAGCTCCATCTGAAATGGCAGATAATGTTTATCATTTGTTTTAGTTTTGCCCGTTATTTTGTTCTTGTTTTTTATCATTAAGTAACTGATCAGAAAGAGAATTGACTATCTATAATGAGTTTGAAATTTTCTTTCCGGTACTATAATTTCCGTTCTTGTGGCTGGTGAAAACAAAAAATACAGCTTAGTGAACATTTATGTCTTGTTGACATTTACTCACCGTATATTTTCTAATTCTTTCTCAGCTGTCCAATATTTTATATCTTATACATGTATCTGTTCCGCAGTTATATTATAACTGTTTCTTTATTGTTTGATAATTGTTTCGCGACTGTGTTATAGCTGTTGCACCGATATTTTTAATGTTTAGATATCTTTAATGTTCAGTCGCCATTTTATATATTCATCATTTAAATTTAATCCATATCACTCACTGTGAATGATAAAGCTTGTGAATTTAATGTAAAATTCCGTAAATTGGCTTAAGAACAAGAGCGTGGGAAATTTTTTTTTACCCTTAGCTTGCTTGGAAAAATTGTAGTCTGCTAAAAATATCATAAAAAAGATTGTTGTTTTTTTAATTTATAATATTTAATTGTTTCGTTTTGTTCTTTTTGGCATTTTCTCGATTAGTATATCTACGTCACTTAAAATCGCATTAATGACTGTAAACTTATAAACTTGAACATTTTTGTTCGCGTACGCCTGTTTTCCTCGCTTCAATAAGACAGGTACAACATACTATTTTTAGTCAATACAATCGAAAGAAAATTTGTTTGTTTGTGAGTTTTTTTTGTTTGTTTATTTGAAATACTAGTAAATAATGTTGTAGTTGTTGTTGTTGTTCAATATATATGGGAAAATATCCATTTTTTACTGAAATAAAAGATATTATCGAATTTACACATTTGTTATAATGCAACTAGATTTGCATATTTTTGATACATGTATTTGATATCTTTATAACAGCCATTTCATACCTCCTTAAGCAACCTTTGTGCCATTTTGCATAAAATAAATCTGTAATTTGTTACTGTAATAATTGACGACATTAGCAACAGCTTTTGGCTCGTAAATAAATGGCAAAATGTTCTTGATTTTGTATGTACATATGTATCCCCTAAATTTTTTGAATACGTTAATATATCATTTTGCTCCTGATTACAAATAACTTAATGCTGTTAATTTTATACTTAAAGGCTTGGTATGCCACGGAAATGATTTATTCTTATTTCTCAAAAGCTTTGGTGCACTTCTATAGTCTCGAAGAAAAGTTACTCATTGGCCAGTTACCTGAAGCAAAATTTGTTGGAAATTATTATAGTTATAGTGATTTAGTATTTTGTATGGATGTCAAAACATTTTGCTTTGTATATGACAAATAATTTCTCATTTATCGCTACTTTCTTCAGGTTAAAAGAATGTATCATATTATAATAACTCTAAAACCATTATTAATACGTTATAAAATTCATGTTTGCCCTTTCTAAAGAAAACAAAATGTATTAGTTTCTGAGGCATAATGAACTTTTAACAACAGCGCTAGAATTTCTTTTTATGTAAACTTTGAATAGATTATTTTAAGATAGTCTTTGCTTGTAAAATAATAGACTTGAATTATCTAAACCCTTACTATATTTATAGATATGATCTAGTATATCAAAAATGAAGAAATCTACACTGACGTTGAGAAATGGTATCCATGAAAGTTTATATATTTTACAACTTTAGAAATGTTATGATTGTTATTAATAAAAAATGTTTTAAAATAAAATATTCAAACATGATGTCATTGCTTATACTCTTAAACATGACTTTGTTTTGGTTTCGACCCTATGTACTGTGAAATATTATGTATCAAACTATGATACGGGTATTGTACTAGCTATACGGTAAGTAACGTAATATAAAACTAGAGGTATATAATTAACAAACGAAGACAAATGTTAGAGACATAAACTATTTTTTTCTTATTTATTTATTATAGTCTCAGTTATGTACAGTTACATATATTTCAACATAAAAGATAAACATTACATTGTACATAGCCATATTTTAAAATAGAGAAAATTAGAATCCCTAAAGAAAGCCCAACACGGTAACATTGAAAATGTTGCAGGCTCGGTTTGATTGAGCCTGTTCATGGACGGTACTGGAAAGTGCAAGTTACCGTCCACGCCCCCTAGCACCGGCTTAAGCAGAATTCAACATTTAACATGAATTGTTACAATTTCGAATTTTGAAACATCCGCAGATGTGTTCATATGGCGGTTATCATGGAACCTTCAATGCGACACGTAAGTGCCATTCCATGAAAAACGGCATATAAAAAACTTTTTTTAAGTAATGAAAATGATAAACAAGTGAATAATATGTTTATTTATTTTTAAACTGATGTGTAACTTATGATAAGGTTTTGTAACATGTTTATGTTGTACTTGATATGTTTTAGTTTAAACGAAATTTATTTCATTTTGTTTGTGTACAATGTACTTGTCTTATTATATTGAAAAAATGTGTCTTGATTGTTGAAAATTGTCATTTATGTTAACTTCTTTATAATTCATTTATTATTATGTAAGTTAGTGTAATAATTTTACAGTAAATGGACCCAATTGGAATAAGCTTTTAGCTTAATGGGCAATCCTAGGGTTACATAAAACATACTCATTAATTAATCTTATAATTATTTTTGTTGCATTTTATGTGTGTGTTTTTATATATATGCAAGTTGATATATGTGATAACATTGTATGTGTATATGTCTATTCCCTGAAAAAATCGAGACGATGGTCCCTAAGTAAAAAAATGCGTGTGCCCTAAACGAGAAAACAATGGGTGGAACTAAAGAAAATGGAATTTTGAAAGGGTATCAGAGGTTATGAAGCCTGCATATCATACATATTTTACAATTAAAACCATATTCTGTTATGTTATGGGCATATGTATGTGTATATATGAAATATATACACATATATGTGCAAATACAGTACACATTAAAAAAAATCATATTAAAACATCACATAATATCAACTGTAAAATCTGCCAATAGTAACAGCTTTAATAAAAGCTCACTATTAAAAGGTAAAAACTATAGGTTTTCAAAAAAAAAGTGAGCATCTTTATAATATTATTTGTCTAGAGGCTATCTTTGATTACGGAGTGGACTAATTAGCAGAATTTACCTTGTTAATACAGAATGCAACTCAATATAGGTTAAAACATGGCAGTTCATATTTAAACTGATATAAAATACAGTCCAATTTTGTTAAGAGATAAAATATGTCATAACAAGTCAGTTGTGAAGACAATTATTACAATAGACTAACAAGCACATTTCAAAATTATGCCGATCATATCATTTTCAAGACAAATTTGCTTTCATTAAGAAGGGAATATTGCGGCGTATGTTAAGACGTCAAGTCGAGTCACTTTTTAGTAAAAAATATGATTATTAAGTCAATTTGTCTTTAAAATGATTGCCCGTCTTTACGTGTACAACAGAAAATATGAATATGAATTGAAAAGGAAAACTGTTCACGCAAGCTCTGATATAGAGCTTCTTATTGTATTTTTAATGAATTAATCATTTCTACTCCATCAGTATGTTTGATTTAAAGGTCGTCAGTTTGAGTGGAAGCACTTTCAAACTGTGATTGTATCGGAAACAAAAGGCCCAGCAAATGAGGCTCCTCTGCAATTGATAGCACAGTTTCTATTGCTTGCGTCTATTCCGAAGTATTCGAAGAAAACACGAATTTGCACCCCAGATATTGTCTTTCTTCACATATTCGCTTATTTCGTCCAAGTGTCTTCACTTATTAAAGAGTGCTCAAAAAAGTATTCGGCTAATTTATCAGAACGCATGGTCTTCAACAATTCAGTTATGTTCCTGCGTATATCAACTGTTTCGTTGCTTAGCGCCTTTTGTTTTTTATTTCTCAATTCATGGTAGGGGTCCTGGCTCTTTAAGTAAGGACTCGTCTTTATCGTCTACAGAAAATGCATTTGCGTTGCTATCACTGCTATCAAAAGATAAGTTGATTTCTTTATCTGGTTCCAATACTTCTGTCTCATCATTGCTTCCGAGTTCATCGCAAATTCCATTGTAATCAACACCCTTATTTATATTAACGTCAGATACGTTGTTAATCATACCGGTATCTTTGATCTTAAAGTTGAAAATTTTGTCTACATTAAATGTTGATAAACTATTTTCATCTTTCTCACTGTATATTTTGTTACACATATTATCACCTTGAGGATCATTTGCTCTCGTTGAATCTGCAGAATGACTTTCTACTACGTCAGATATATCAGTTAAGCATGTCTCATTTGTAAAACATACGTTCGAGTTCTCCTCGGGAACTTCTTCAAATGTTTGTCTGTAAACATCTTTACCTAAAAAAGTTAACTTAGTTTACATCATCATCAACATCATCATCATCATCACAATCATCATTATCATCATCATCATCATTATCATCATCATCATTATCATCATCATCATAATAATAATCATCATCATCATCAATGTTTTGATTGTAATCAATTAAAGACTTCTTATGCATGTACTTTATCCTTTACATAATGCATACAGAATGCTTTCAACATTGACAATTAATTGTGAATTTGCAGTATGAACCACATCAAACATGAAGGCGACTGATTTGTTTCACAGACAGAGAAATAAACGAGTTACATGTTTGAAAACCATCCAGACAAAGAAAATAATCATAACATACCTTCTTTTGCTATAACAGTTGTAAAACTTCCTGTAAGAAGTAAAAGCTCGATCTGAACTTTCTTCTCAGCGTCCACTTGAATTTCAAATGTTTCGTTGTTGAAGGTAGCCTTTACCTGATTCATAGAACATAATTATTTTAAATAACATATCATTAACATATCATGAATTTATTTTCTATATAATCTTCATTGCGTTTAGTCTCTGAAAAAATGGCAATGTTAGTCGCATGGTGTATACTCATCTTTGATATTGTTCTTTAATTGTTTTAAAATTGTGATCATTAATGAAACTTAAAGTCGCAACTTTTTAAATCTATTTAAATCATTTCAGACAACAAATAAGTATTTCTTTTAAGAAATGGTGAAACATTCAATTTGGTTCGACAGCACGCTATGTGGAGTGGTTTATAATTCTTTTTAGTATGCATATTTTACGTATGCCCAAGTATGCCTTAAATTTATGTACATTTTTTATTTGTAATTACATGCTTATATCTGGATACCTTGTCACCGATTTCTGTCAACTTTATGGATATCTGTACGGTCGATTTGTTTCTGATGTTCAGAAAATAAAGAGGTATTGTAGTAAAGTTGCCGTTTTGTACAGAAATCATACTGGTTCCAGTCCCAATGACATTAATATTTAAATCACCACCTTCCTGCACTGTGCGCCAAAGTTTGGAACCATTCTCGAAAGAAAGAACATCAGGCGAGATAGAAATACTTTCTGATCTAAACGTTCCATCTTCCTCACTAGTGAGTGACAAACAAGACAATGTTCCAGATTCCATATCTACTTTAATGCCAATTCTGTAAATTGTCATAAAAACTTATTGTTTTGCAATCGAAGAGTAAGAATTTCAAAATCTTAGAATTATCTACTTAATAAAAACATTGCAATATTGTTAATAGTTTTAATGTAAAGATGTTGATCTGATGCCAAGATAGAGATGAATTTCTTAAAATCAGAAAACATATTTATAAATTATAATTTCACAACTAATAACTTACTGTAAAGTCATTCTCAACTAACCGTTTTAACTACTTTGACCAAATGAAAATGACGGTTACCTAAGTAAGATAAAATGTGTTGCTAATGTTCATGCCTTTGGGCATCTTTTTCTTTATCAGAGGTTTTGGTGTAGGCTGGAGAAAATTCGATCAGAGACAGTTTGAATCTTACATAAATATGTTTTGTATGATTTTTATTTTCAAGGCTTCCGTATACATGTATTGACTGAGTGAGTCACGCATGACAATACTACGGGATAATAACTTAATACTTGGCATGGCGCCACATTTAAGGTAGACCATGGGTAATGGGCACTAAAAGGAACTGTAAAATTGACAACATAGGACAGTTTTATGTCTTCAAGATCACTGTATGCAAATTTTAAATAAGATCTACGGTTGGTTTATGAGCTATGGATATATTTCTGAACTAAGACTTTGCCATTAGAAGGGCTTATTTTCAGAAATGAGGAAACTTTAAATAATCTATAATACCATCATTATGAAAAGTGTTTTGCTATTGCTCATTGTTAAGAAACAAATAATAACATTCGGGTTACAAATTACACAAGCAAAATGTTTGTTTCTAAACAAAATGTTCCTAATATGTATAAAAATGTAACCCTACCCCACCCACTTTAAACACTAATTTGACCATTTCCCTATATAAAAAGCCATATTCAAAATATCCCTAAAATTTACCACAATAAGGGGCTGTTTTCAAAGTTTCCCTAAATTTTCTCAAAGGTATATTGGTTGATCATGCAAAATATAAAATACTTTTACCATGCAGTTTTTATTTAATTGAACTTTATAAATATCTGGTATCATATTTGTTATAAATTTTGGCATTATATTTAGCAAATAAATACCTACAATAATTATATAATTCAAATCAAACACTTTTTTCTTCCATAAGGGATCAGACCGCCTCCGTGGTCAAGGGGTTAGAGTCGATGACTTTTAATCCAGTTACCTCTCTGGCGTGGGTTCGATCCCCGGGAGATGCTTTGGTAGTTCAGCGCGGAGGAAGGTAGTCTAGGACTGGTTAACTCTCCTGGAACGATGGTTAGGAAACTACCCGCCTATATGACTGAAATACTGTTGGAAAAAGGCGTAAAATGAAACAAACAAACAAATCATAAGGGATCAGACAGATGCATAAATAATGTTAAAAAGAAAAAAAGAAAGAAAAAAAGTTGCCCCTTTTGAGGTTTAAACCCATGCCCCTCAATTTCAATGTAGTTGGCAAGTGATTCTAGCCTATTTGAATACTCTTCAAAGTGGAGGTAATGCATTACCCATGGTCTACCTTAAGCACGATTGAACAAAGCTGATGTTCTTGTAGATAATTGATAACCCCCACATAACATCCGATTTCTGCCCACTTCATGAAAATGGAGTAGGCTAGATGTTGACTTAAATCTATTAATGATAACAAAATGATAAGATCCATCCCCGAAACTATTGTTACAAATAAATCGAATACGAAAGTAGTAAATACCAAATAAGTTCTACATAATTTTCATACTTTTTGTTGAATTACTCAAATATATATATATGAATAATCATAATAGGAAATCGTTGGCATACATACATTTATAGTGATTAATAATAAAAGTATTTTCTAAACAACATTTCTTCCTTTTCGTGTACATAATCTTGATCCGGGTAGACTTAAAAATAAAGACAAGTAATGATTACGTCAAATATTTATTTAATAGTACAAAAACAACTGCTTATAAATATGGACGAATAAATACATTGTATAAACATGTGTGTACAATGGTTAAAGCAGCACACCTCGTACATTTTTATGGATTCTTTTAGTATTAAATACGTATCAATTTATATATTCGACCTGGATAATGTTATTATCAAGCAACTATAAACTCTGAAACTATTAATCATGGGTACATTCCATGCCAAATTTCTTAACAAAATCATTATTCAAACAGAATATAATATACAATGTGCAAAACATGTAAATACTTTGTATAAAAATATAATATCTGTGTCAAACTATTCATAGTTTGTAATGAATCATTCGAATATGTGTTAATGTTAATTCATTCAACTACATTTGTTCATGTATATAATACATACACATGCTTAAACAATAAATAGCGCATATTTTACTCGTGTCAAATTACTCTTAAGTTAAAAATAATTTGGCACGAATATTATCTTAGGTTGATTATACATGTATATAATACATACGTATACTTTAACAATAAGTAGAGCATATTATACTAATAATCAATTATTCAAAGTTTGAATAATTCAATACTAATATAATGTAATGATTGTGCATATCAATATGCATACATGTTTACCCATGTCACATCGATCAATATAAAGTTGATAACTTAAATATGTATTTATTCTAAGCAAATTGTTTGATTTTTAAATGAATACAATACGACTCTTATTGGCTGATATAGACAGAGTAAACATAGCGTCAACAATGAATATGATGTTTTGATATCATAGCGGTGCTGGGGGGTGAGACTCATTAACAGATTCAGAAAAACAAGTGTCTGCAATTTTCAACTTTTTGCTTATATTTTCTTAGCTCTTGGGGAAACTATCCTTTTGATAATTTTAAAACAATTAATGTTGAGTTTGGTAACATATAGATCAAGTTATTTGCACATTATACAAAGTATATATTTAAGCATCCTGTAATAGTGCTATATATCAATTATATTATTTTTTTACTTTTGTTTGTTGGATTTTACTTTTCAACAACAAAGAAGTGATGATATGGAGACTTTTCAGCTCGGGCACTCCTCTGTGCATTATTTCACACACGAACGGGCACCTGAGTAGAACCAGCGACGTTCCGTATTAGCTAGCTGGATAGCTTCCTCACATGAAGAAATTCAAATCCCCCCAGCAGGATTCGAACCCACAACGGTGCTGGGGGCAAGTGGCGTGAAGTCAACTATTTTATCCACTCGGCCACGGACACAGTCATGAACTAGAAATGTGTCGATAGGAAACGGGTGTCCCAACACTCCACTGTTTTGTCAATCTTATGACTCAAGGTCAAATATTTGTTGGGCTACATGTTTTACAATTAGAAAAATATCTTAACTAATTAAAGGGCAAAAACTTTACAAATACAGAATAAATCCACAAGCAAACCCCAAGGTGCATAAGTACACATTCTGACCAACATTCTTGTAAACTTTCAGGCCTGCAGATCCAATACTTTTTTGAGCTATGCATGAACAAGTTGAAAATTGCAAATTTATACTAAGTCACGTGCAATAACTCTAACAAAACTGAAAAAATCTGCATGCAAAACCCCAGGTGCACAACTTCACATGCTGAGCAGCATTCCTGTTATGTTCATGACTCTATGTCAAATACTTTCTGAGCTACGTGCGACACAAGTTGAAAATTGCAAAATTTTACTAAGTCACGGGCAATAACTCTGACAAAACAGAAAAAATCCACAAGCGAAAACACAGGTGCACAACTTAACAAGCTGAGTAACATTCCTGTAAAGTTTCATGAATCTAGGTCAAATACTTTTGAGTAATGTGCAACACAAGTTTGAAATTGTAAATTTTCACTAAGTCAAAGCCAATAACTATACAAATACTAAATAAATTCACACGAAAATACACAGGTGCACAACTACACATGCTGATCAACCTTCCTGTAAAGTTTCAAGAGCGTAGGTCAAATACTTTTTGAGCTACGTACGACAAAAGTCGCAATTTGCAATTGCAATTTTTTTTACCTCATTCACATGCATAAACAGACATAGTCAATGCTTCAAATGACCGAGAAACATCAAGTTCATTTCTAAACTAACAATACATTACATTGATTATATATAAAGTAGAATAAAATTTAATTGTATGTTTCAAATTGTTACCATATCAAGCCTGGTCACCAAAAATGTTAGGTAAACAAATTTGGCATAAATTTGGTATTACAATTACAAAACAAAAGCCTTTACATTTCCTTGGTACGGTTCTTGGTTTCGTTTATGTAACGAAAAAAAACTTTCAAGGACATAAGATTTTTTTAAAGATGGAAATTTCAGTTTGTTTTAAGACTTATTTGAGGATAATATCAATGTATATTGTTATGAAGATTTTTCTATGGACTTCCCATGGCTCTATGGAGTTTACACTTAAGATAGTACATATTTAAATATCACCAAAATTGTACAGATGCCTGATGTGGATAAGAAATAAAATAAATATAAATCATTGAGGGGAAGTATAAATATTAAAACTTGCCAAGATTTCACAGAAATCACTGAATAAATACATAGTATTGTTATTCAATTTCAAAGAATTGGTCGTCTTCATCATTATCAACATCATCAACGCTATCTTCTCTCTTCCTTTTATCTCCTTCAGGTGCACATATGCTTTTAGATGCAGCTGCAATTGCTCCTTCGTCTGTCATATCGGCATGTTCTTCGCCCGGAGATGAAACCTCGACAAATGCCAGAACTGTATCATCAACATCAGCGTCTTCGTCAATATTTGTCCTGGCCACGTCTTGTGTCAAATCTGTACCCGTGTTGGATATTTCAGTTTGTTGATGTAGCAAGACATTTCCTGAAATTTATGACTAAATGACTAAATTGTTAAAATGAGCTTCACGTATATGACTAAATATTCGGCAAAATGCATTCAAAATGATTGGATGCAGTATAAATAAGTTTCGCCAAATGATCTTTTGCCTTCTGTAAGTGCTTTTGTCCTGAATCTTGATCTATGATACTATACTCACAACTATGTATTCTTCGTAATAAAATGGATCTAAGTTTTATACATTTACAGTAATTGGTAAATGTAAAGGACTTTATTTTTATAAAATGGAGAAAAGTATACCCATATATAACGCTCTCAATAATTGACAATACAAAAGATATTCAATAATTTTTAAACGATTCCTTTTGTACTCAACTTTAAAGTTGAAGTAAATGTAGATACCAGGGCTACGGGATACTCGTCAGACGGTTTGCAAAATAACATACATGTCATTTAGTTATAACAACGAAAACTGTTGGTTTTTCAGTCCATGTGTAAGGGATTTTAGATGACCGTATGAATCAGGTACATGTATATGCATATAAAAATCTCACCATTTCCAGCTTTCAAACGAATAGTCAAATTTCCCTGCGTTACTTTGGTAGTGACCATCACATCTTGATCGGGGTCGATTTCCTTATCAGTGACGGTAGTGTAAAAACTTGGTTGAATCTGAATATGAAATGTATAACTTTAATTGCTTTTTAACAAGTAGACGGCTGACCGTGTTAAAAGTGTTTTTCGTCAGTTTATTTTTGAGGGATCTATTTTCGGGTTCCCATTTTGGCATAATTTAATATCCACAGCTTTAAAATAAACTGTCCCGTATGGCAATTCAGTTTTGTTACTTTTATAATTATGACGACCGCCTAATCCAAAAATCAACCTATACTTTTTTTGTTTTCCTTGCTATCGTGGAAGTTTAACTTTCCATAATATAAGAATATACATAAACAATAAATATCCTTTAATAGTGTTCCTACCTTTAGTTTTCTATCTTCTAATGAGAAGGAAACGTTCTCTTTCAGCTTGCTACGAAACTCGATGTCAAAAAGTTTGATTTCTCTACCATTTACAATGGATATATCAATGAATCCGATGCCTTCAATAAAAAGCTTTCGAGAACAATTGTATGGCATCTGAAAAGTTGTCGTGCTATTGACATTGTTGGTCTCTTGTCTGCCACGTCCTGCATTCCCGCTGTTTGAGCCATTTCTTAACACTCCCATATGGACTTCTTTTAAATGAAACGAAAGTACAATATAGAAATTTACTTTTTAAGGAGACATGACACTAAATAAGTCTATAAATTTAAGAATGGTAACAAATAATCAGATCATTTTGTTTCTTTTCCTTCTAATATTTGAGCATTTTTCATTTACTTATAAGTAGGAATTCTTACGCACACATCTAAGCACTATTAGAATACTGACTCAAAAAATTGTTCAGGTTCCTTTTTTAATCATGCATTAAAAAACTGACATTACGTAAATGTTAGTCCGTTGAAGTTTTGGGTCGCATAACGTTCAGCTTGTTTTTTGAATGTCTTTTTAACAATGATAAATAACAATGGAGAGAAGAAAACTTTGGATTTGAAATAGTTAACATCATAATTTATGTTTCCTGTTAAAGGTTGTAGAGATATGTCTGACATAGTATATTTTTCCATATTTGCGCTTACTATATCGTTATGATCATATCTTGTGTCAAGTTAAATAAAAATGCATTTGATATTTAACGTACGCGAATTATGCACAGAATAAAACATTATCTAGCAATATATTCAACAGCTTTTCTGTAGGTATAGCGATTATTTTAGACATGTACCATCTAATGTCTTGGTATTTACAAACATATTTTTGCAATTTGGTGTGTTTTTCATTCAGATACAAATGTATAAACAAATATCAAAGCAGTTACGGACAGGCATCTCTTTACGCTCCAACGCTTTTGTGTCATGTGTGTGTGTAAAACTTAAGTACTTTGCTGACGGAAAATGAATGTATTGTATAAATTATCAAACCATATCATTTACCATCGTTGTTTTTCCGTTTGGATGTTTTGAAAATGAAATAAATATAGATCATCAATTTAATTTCAATTTACTATTAAAAAATGGATACTTTACTGTAATAAGATCTTCTATCTTGTCTGAAAAGAGGGTTTTAGACAAAACACTTGAATCCCACCAGAGACTTTGGAATCATTTATGTGATCGATGAAGCTAATAAGTTAGCTTGCGGTCCACTCGGGTTTTTGCTCGTGACTGAAATAATGCACGGGGGGCCCATGAGTTCTTTACGATGAAAGCTAGGAAAGTGCCAAATGATCCTAACCATTATTGATGTAATTACTAAGCACTGGCACGCCTTACTGTTATATCTGCTTC
>NW_026857589.1:0-264936 GCF_026571515.1 Ruditapes philippinarum | reverse complement strand
TTAATTTACTGTTGTATTAAACTGTTGTCTGTTGTCACAGTAAGCGTTTGTCAGAATAAGGTTAAATAATAAATGAATAATAAATGAATAATAAATGGACGCTGTGTTTAGTTCTTCTAGGTGTTTGGACTTTACACCTCCTGGATGTTTCACCCCTAGACGTTTCACCCTCAAAACCCTGGTCTCCACTTTTTATATTATTATGGTATCTCTAAACAGTATTATAACCTGTTAGCACTATAGAAATGCAATAGAACCAGTTGGTATTAATTGTTGCAAGTGTTATAAAATACACATTGCAAAAAAAAAACCAGGAATAGGTCCGTTGCTATATCTCATGACATGTTCATTTTACATTACACCTTTCATGCTGCAAACTTAAAAAAAGTCTTCACAAAAAGTAGTATGCAATCGTACCTATATTACATACGAATGTATGTAATATTTCTCTTGTTATGAGATGATTTCCTTTTTCCAAACGCCAGACCGATTGTACAGTAAAGCTAAAACGGTTAAAGTGTGTTTGCACAAGAAAATATCACATTTCGTGTGTTTCAGATAGCAATATTAACACTGTGGCGAAGCATAAACACGAGCTGATTGTAATCTTCATTTTCATGTTTAAATTCGTGGACGAATTTTAGTGCTACCGTGTAGTTTCCCGTTTAAAATCGTAATTATGAACAATACTTGACGAGATCTACAACAATAATGCAAAAAAGCTTAATGAAACAAAATTAATATTAATTACGACGGCAAAATATGTTAACATATTTATTTAATGAAGCTTTAAGCAGTATCTTTTCTTTAGCGTTTTAGACAACGATGTGTATATGTTATGTTTGTTTTTTGTTTGTTTTGTTTTCTTTTACTATTGTTGAATTCCAAGATGCTTTCAATTTCGCGACTTAAATAATAAAACTAGCTTGTCTTACTCGAATGACTAAACGAACATACAAGGTGAATTGCCCGTAATTGAAAGACTGTTATACCATTAAAATATGTTGATAGTGTTTTGTTTCATGTATGAATACCATAAAAGAATAACAAATCGATAATTTTTGGGGTATGTTTTAGATACATGATTATAGCAAATTAGGTATCTTTATAAAGCAGATAATTAATTGTTTGAGAGCACGATAACATTTCTCATAATTTAAAAGATTATATTTCACTTATTTTTTGCTTATTTTTGAAGCTGTTACTATAAAAGTTTGTTTGTACCTACATTATCAGCTAGGAAAAATCCAAGTATTCTTAAATCCAGTGTTGGTCTTTTGCAAATGCATATCCCTTACAAACAGATAATGTGTAAAATAACTGTTTTTGTTCACATGATAATATATCATATTGAAACACATTTTAAGATTTTTACCAAAAAAATATAAAAAATCTGGAGGCATTTTGCTTTGATAAGTTCACTACACAAGCAATGTTTATTGTCAGCAATCATGTATAGTTCTATATAGGGTACATTTCTTTTATTCAGAAAAGGCAAATTGAATTTATTGTGTCATATTAAATAACTTTTGTTATATTTACTCTTCTTGTAGATGATCAGAACAAAGTATATCCAAATCAATTTCTAGTAGGACTATAATGTTGCTATATCTTTAAAACGTCTGAATAAACAAATGCGTTTGTTGTTTTAAGTGCTGCATTAACAATGAGAAAGATAAGACATTTATTGATTATCAAACATTAAAGTCCCGACGGATTTATGATATGTCAATCGCTTTTCAAGTTCCAAGGTTAAATACTTTTACATCGAGCTACATTAATAGGAAATTGAAGGGGAGGATTGCAGTGATTTTGTTATTAGCATTTTGCTGCGCAATTGATTTCAAACCAGTTTTGTATACCCTATAAGAGCTTGAGATTGATTAAATAGTATGAATTTTTTGAAATACTGTTTTGTTTTATAAATTATCTTGTGTTCAGGGAAATTTCAGCAATAAATGATACAACAGCCAGTGTTTCGTAAAACGTAATGTGTAGCCACATTAACTCGCTGCTTTGTTTCCTTTGTGCCATTTTTAAACTAATTCTGTTTAATATCACACATTTGCAACGCCGCTTTTCATGGACTGGAATAATTTCAACATTATCAAATATTTTTGCACGGCTTCAAACATTTTTTAAAGTAACTTTACGATCTCTTTAACCCACAGGTGCTCGTCCAGTCTTGGTGCCCATATAAAAAAATGAAGTTTTAAAAAAAAATTGAAAAAAAAACATTTTGGAAAAAAAAATAATAAAAATAAACATCAAAATTACTATTTTGGGTTGAGTGTAAGAAAAAAAAATGTGATTTTTTTCCCCTATATACCATTACTACGAAAAGGTCACTTAGTCGCCGTAACGCTATGGAGCTTTACTAGGACACGCTGTGGAACAACCACAATGTCGAGTTCTGTAGCAAAACAAGCTATTTTGCTACTTTTTACACATTGTGCATTTAGAAAATTGTTTACATTCTTAATCTACCTCACATACAATCTTAAATAACTTTGTTCCACAGTGTGTCCTAGTAAAGCTCCGTAGCGTTACGGCGACTAGGTGACATTTTCGTAATAATGGTATATAGGAAAAAAAAAAATTCAGTTTTTTTTTCTTACACTCAACCCAAAATAGTAATTTTGATGTTTTTTTTTTCAATTTTTTTTTCAGTTTTTTTCTTTAAACTTCATTTTTTTATATGGACACAAAGACTGGACGAGCACCTGTGCTTTAACCAACAGTTATTCTTCTTTGTCAGTATTTAGTTACAAATATATCCAGCATGTAATATGATCGCGTATAAACGCTTGTCTGAACCGTAGAATTCGCCTAGCGGTTTAAATCCTTTTTGAACTGAAGTTTATAACTTGTAGTAATAGATCTACTTTAAAAAAGGTTTGAAAGTTAATAAAGGCCAGTATAAAAGGGTTTAACAATAAATAAGCAGACCAGACCCGAACATAGCCGTGTATACACGTCCAAAAGCTTTGGAGGAAAAATACATCGAATGTTTGGTGCTGTATATTGTATATTTTGTTTGAAATTGAAATTGATAATACATTCACACAACTTTTATGCACCAATGACTCACATATTTTTGTAATCAGACTTTAAAACTACTCTGAAGTAATGTAACAAATCAATCAGTAAAACAATTTGTGATGGGCTTGAATGATGATATTTATTGGTTAAATTTCGAGAGATAAGTTTGTCTTTCATGCCTTAAAGATGCTGGAATACTAGACATAGCTTGTTGTAGTGCAATCAAAATAAACTTGTCCAATAACAAACTGTATTGTACTTTTCCTGTTTAGTTTATCATAAATACTTTTTTAACAACGTAGCTTAAATGATGCAACGAAGTTATTTACTCGTAAGGATAGCATATACACAAAGTAAAGAAGTAAATATTAAAGAAAATATCATGATTTTAATATAAATATACACCTTGAAATAAAACTTAAGTTCACCCCGAAATTTATGACATTCATTGAAAGTGTCTTTTTTCATTTATGCTCTTGCGATAATTCCTGTATTAAAGCAACATGCCTTCAGATTAATTCTAATTTTTATGCAAATTTTGAAAATGTATAAAAAAGCGAAATAATGTTAAGTAAACATAGATATTTAGTTTACAAAAAAACAGTTCATATATTCAACCAGACCTTACTGCGTTAGTGATGCAGTAGAACCATAGTAATAAATACTGCAAAATCAGTCATGAATCGCAAATAACATGTATATTATGACTTGAATCTTGAATCGTTTCATTTTTCTTACAATCATAATTCAATTTACGTATCTTTGATTTCCTTGAAATATTTTGGCTTATCTGATGCCATGCAGCTATAACTTACTTCGAAATATAATGTATATACAGCAGTTCTTCACATGTATACTCATTAATATATCAGTATCAGTATCTCCAGCGAAACTAACAAGTATGTTTACATGTTAAACAGATGTGTATATTTGTTCAAGGTTAAAAGATAGGACGAAAATTTAAACGCTTTACTTTGCCACCGTTATGATATACTATCTATATCATATGATCGCACAAACGATAAAAGTTGTGTTGTTGTAGCTAACAATATATAAGAAAGCGTTCGGCATTACATGTAAACTCAATAACCGATAGTAAAAAGTTTGTAAATTGTTAATGATTGAACTGCTTAGATTGTTTATACATTGTACATGTTTATTCATTGTACATTGCTTTTAGTAGAATATATAATTATTATGTAATCAATGCAATTATTAAGTGTTGTTTTGCCCCTGATCCTGCCGCGTAGTCTATAAGTTTTCTTTCTGTTTCAACAGACCTTCACAATTCTAAAACAAAATGTTCCATTTATTTAAACGTTTGCGTTCTTTTAAAAATTAGACTAGATCAGTATAAAAAACATGCGTCTAGAAATATACGTCATTATAAAGTAAATACGTCTGCTTGCATAAGGGTTTCGTTTAAAGCAACATAATTACTCAAAAAAATTTTCCAAAAAGTCCTGATTTATAAATCAAAATTACTGATAAACTTAGAAAATTAATAAAAAATACATGTTTAAAAACATTTTTACTTGCTTAAAATTTAAATAATGGAACCTGAAAATTCATGGTTCGTTACGTTTTTCATCAAAAAACTGGTAAAAAATAAAAACACTCGGTTAAAGGAGGACGGAAAAAATGAACTATATAAACGTGGGGGATAGCAACACTTTATCATAAAACATTCGTGAAATAGCACAATACGGTCTAGAAGTTTACACGAGTTTAGATTTTTACAACATGGAGGAACAAACTGAAAAGGTAGGACTATCATTTTACTTTAATCATTTATTGTGTTAAAATAAAACAAAAGTAATCATATTGGAAGACATTTATTTGTTTATCTCCAAATTTTCACGACAGAAACCAGAAACATTCAACAGAAAATCATCTTTTAATTAGGCATTATTATTATTCTTGTGTTCGAACAGTTTAAATTTTATATCATGGTTGCAAAGTATTTCATGATTAGTTTGCAATATTTATAATCTGCAATCATATGATAACTAAGAAAGTCCCCTCTTAATTTAATGCTTAACTGGTTCACATGGCAAGCATAATAAAGTTCTATTTATAGTCCTAATGACGTGCAGTCTACAATATGTTCGTTGATATATGTTTATATACCTAAATCTATTTTAAAAGACAAACAACAAAAACAGAAACAACAAAAAAAATGAACAAAGGTAATTATTTGCTTTTTCATCTTCATATTACATATTATTGCATAAACTTTAATATTTAGTTATAAAAGGAGTATTATGAAGAATTTAAAGAAGTGATAAATTTGAACACGCTTCACTTTTAGGCTATTTTTTTATTTGAATATGACAAATAAATTCACACACAGGCATGTCACGCTTACGATTTGACCGAAATGATTATACTACAAAGGTTACTTACCGGCAGAGAAATAATAAATTGGCCACTGAGGTTAAGTTACACTTTCAGTTGACATTTCGTTCGTCTAGTTTACATTGAATTGACATTTGAAGAGAATAGGACTGTGAACAGTCCTTGTACTAATTTTTTTTTCAGACGGTTGAATCCTACTGACCATAAAATGGCTTTAAACTTTAGTATCACAATTAGTTAACATGTGCTCTTCGTTACATCTACACGTATTTTTAAGCCGTACGCATTTGAATATAATTATCCTTTCTCAATACTCTGTCATATGTTAAAATTTTGACGAGATTTTATCTAAGACTTTAATTTCTTGAGTAGTCTATGTCACTATGCATTATAATCAGTGTATATTTTGCCAAAAACGAGCTGAAATACAAATTGAACACACAAATCCGGTAAATCTAAAAGGGAGGGGAATTTCGCTACAGAAGAGTTAGTGATAGAATGCTTGCATCGAAGGTCAGCTGTATAATTTCTGTTTATTACTTTTTATATAAATGTATGGCATCATCACATCGCTTTAAAATATGATATTACTTAGCTCTTATACTTGTACGGAAAGTATTTTATTTTGGAATATCTTAAACTTTAAGGTATTTTTTCTTATATCATTTCCCTCACAAAAATCATAAACAAATGAAACTACTCGTTTCAGATCAAACTTGAAAACGGGTCTGATGTTACGGTAACAACACTAGAAGACGAAAACGGTAACCAGTTTAAAACCGTTACCATCGATGAAGTTGTCCTCCCATATCAAATACTGAAAGCGGGGCCGGAAAAAAGATTTTCATACGTGAAGAATTTTACTTACAAGGATGGCGATGTTCTCTTGTGTAGCTATCCGAAAACAGGTATTACTAAGTAACGTTGAACAGCTTTTGTCTTTTCTTTATTTTCCCATTTTACAGACATTTCAGTGGTGAAATTGATTGTGCATGTATATTTTCTTATATTTATATAGTTTAAAGTTGAAAGAATGTCTTAATTTAAAATGGTTTCTGAACTTTCGTCCATATTTTTTTCTGTTTAACAAGGTCATTTACTGTGTGTTTATATTTATTATTTTGATATATGCACAAATCAAAAAGGCGAAAAGAAATCCATTTCTTGCTCACTAGATGTAGATTCGTAAATGCGTTCATTTATGATACATAGTCAGTACTTCCATTTATCTTTGATTATGTTTTGTTCCTTATCATTTTTCGTGTTTAAATGTTGAATTTTGCTTAAGCCGGTGCTATTTGGCGTGGACGGTTATATGCACTTTCCAGTGCCGGTCATGAACAGGCTCAGTTAAACCGAGCCTGCAACATTTTCAATTTTGTCATTTTGGGCTTTCTTTAGAGATTCTGTATTTCCCTATATTATTTTGTTTAAATATTAAAAACTAACTAACTATTTGTCATCAAAAGGTTGGTGCATATATCACCTTCAGCTTTCTCAGTCTTGCTTTCTCCAAAATTAAGATTTTGTAAGCAAATCTTTTGTAAGAGTAAAATAAGCTTTGGAAATCATTTGCCGAGTTCCGGATAACAACTTATGAATGAATTACAATATTCCAATTAAAACAGAGCAAGCTGTTTCGTACAAAATATTTACTAGATTGAAGTTCATTTCTTGACATTTAAAGTGTCTTGTTAAATGCATTACAAGTTTACACGCAAGTTTTGCTTTAAATGCATTAGATACACGTTGAATTCGGTTTGAAATTTCCTAAGTCTATCCGTTTGTCTTGTAACATATTTCAAAATATTTACATTTTAAAGAAGTGTTACAATTTTCTTTTAAATGAATATACACTAATTTAGAAATAAAAGTAAATTATGACACACTGTTAACAAATCTAGTTCTTTTTAAGGTACCCACTGGACAGCAAATTTGCTACATTATTTAATGTATGATGGACCTCTTGATACCCTTACCTCACATCAGCCCTGTCTAATAGACCGCTTTGATATGGAGTCTTCGCAACAAAGAGAAGGCAGACGAATTGTAACATCACATTTCCCGCCAAAGAATTTACCAACCGAACATTTCGAAAAAGGCGGGAAAACAGTACTTGTGTTCCGTAATCCTAAAGATGCAGCGGTTTCGATGTTTTATCAATTAAAGAAATTCAAAATGATTGGAGACTTTAAGCTGTCATGGAATAGTTACATAGATTACTGGCTTGATGGGAAAAGTAAGCATTTTTAATGTCAGTTATTACTTATTTAATAAATTAAGTTTAACAATATTGCTATGTTGAAAAACAATATTTTACTTAATTTTGTAAATATCGAGGAAATTAATTGTCTCGTCATTTGAAATTCAATGTCAGTGCAAGAAATAGAAAAGTGTAGCAATTCAATAACTGCTGCGCGTAATCCAAGGTAAATTTTTATACACTGTCTAAGTTAAGTGGAAACATATTATTATTGTAACCAAATTTGCAAAAATATTATGTTGTTTAGTTTTAAAAGAGGTAACGTATCGCAAACCTTTTTACGTCTTACTGTTTTAAACTCGTTCAACAATGAGCTCAATTCTCAATTTAAGTGTTGATGGGATCTTTCTTTGACTACTACAACAAATGGCAAACGTTGTTAGAAGAGAAGCCAGATCTTGACGTACTAATTGTCCAGTATGAAGACTTGAAAATGGTTTATTTTCTCTTTTTAAATATAAAGAAGTTAATTCAATTTATCATATTTTAAAAAGGGAAAATATAACAAACCCTTGTGTATAAAGCCTTTAACTGTAAAGAGAGCTTTGTGCTCATTTCTGGGCATTCAGTAGTTGTTCTGAGGGATTGAGGCCGTTGACTGGGTACCTCATCGCTGTGTGTTTTAATCGGTTCTACTATGTGAAGCTAGCTTTCACAACGTCGGAGGTTTTACTAATGTGTCCGTTTGTGTATGAAATTATTCACGGAGTGGCCCCGATGTCTTGACCCACCAATAAAACTAGAAAGTCGCCATATGACCCAATATACTGTGTTTCTGTGTAACCCAACCAAAAAAATATATTGATGTTCTGGCATCCGATAACACACATTTTCTATACAGTTATATATTTAAATGTCCCCTAGATGGAGTCTGTTACAATTTCAACACCGCAAAATATGTTTTATTGAAGAAGCGTACAAGCTGCACAAAATAATATGGTGCAATCATGACTTCTCGAGAATCTATCAATGGACACTAAATATGTATGTTTTATTTTACTTACAGGACAGTTTAAATCAGTTACGTCGCATTCAGACTTACCTTGGACTCAGTCATTCTGACGAAAGACTTCAAGCCGTGTTAGATAAATGTTCGCTAGGCAATCTTAGAGCTGATGTAGAAAATGGCAAAGTTAAAACACCTTTAATTGATGAATCAGGAAAATCAATTCTTTACAGAAAAGGTAATTAATAAAAAATCGGATTTCTGAATTGTTCGTATCATTGTTTGACGATTAAAAAAAAAATAAAATTTAATTTCGAGTTGTCTTCTAGGATGGAAGATTTATCGTTTTTTTATATAAATATTATAGTCTGTAAATATTTCCATGCATGACATTAATATAACATGACTCTTTGTGACATAATAGTATATCTAAATACTTTCTAAAATATATTTCCGTTACAGGGATAATCGGAGACTGGAAGAACAATTTTACTGTTGCACAAAATGAAAAAATAGAGGCGGTGGCAAGTGCTAAATTCAAAAACAGCATATTCAACTACAAAGCTTGGGGCTGCTGACATTTTCTTAGTGTTTTCATGCATATGGATAGAGATTCTCTTTTTTTATATAAACATTCATTTACAGTTGACTACTATTTCGGTTAGTAGATGATTTCCTCTATCATTTTGTTGAACCAAACAAGGTATATTCGAACAAAAGATAATGTCCAACTGTTTGAAACGAAATTAAAGATGTTTTATACATTGAGAGTTGTGTGACAAACAATATAATTTGTACAGAAAATACAACAAGGGAAGGGACAGAGAAAACAAACGCCTGTACTCATTTTTTGATAAAAATACTGTAGGATATTTCAGGTTCGATCTGCTAGACATTTTTATGATCCAAGAATAAATGATATGCCAACTTTGCGCTTTCGTATTATTAATGCTTATGATATTTCGTTTTCAAATGAACTATTTTCATAACAATTGCACGTAACCATCGTCCGAGTTGTGATATCTTAATTAGTTACAACTCAGTGAATGAATGATTGATGAACTACTGCTTCTGTTAATTTGATTTAGATATGTTTTTTTTTCTTTCAAATTTGAATGTAATCAAGCAATAATACAAGGTGACGTGTGATTTTACCAGCAGTGCTTTATTTCAAATGCACTGAAAACTAATTATCCTAAAGGGAATTGCAGATCAGTCCAGTCAAAGGATGTTTTTCATTTTCGTAACGGTATGATAAAGTGACATTATGCTTTTTTTCACAATAAAGTTGAGTTGAATTGTTACTTTATTTCAAAAAGGTTGACTATTAAAATGATGACTGACCAACGAACTATAAAGAGAAATGGTAATGATACACTATATATAAACGATCTAAATTATAAAAAGACTGCCCCACCCTTTTTAATAATTGCACATTTTCTATCCATTGTAAAGGATGTTTACATACATTTCCGTTGATCACGTGGATTACTGATATTTTTTCATTGTAAAATCTTCATTTGATCAGATTAATGGCAGATTGTCGAATTATTTTGACTTTTACCTGTTCACCGACCATTATCCAATGGATAGGCATAATGATACTTTAATATACATGTATAGTATTGAAGCTATGCTTGAATTAAGATGAATAATGTCAATAATTTAATAAACAAGATATAGTCGTCAGTAAATGTTAATCATACTTTTCTAGCAATGAAACATATATTTAGGAATTAATAGTAATATCAATCAGTCAAGTAAGAATAATAATCAACGTAATTTATGTTCAAATCAATTCACTAAGCATGGTCTGATTGTTTTCTGAGTCGTAAATAACATAGTTAGTAGGCATTACATGTTATTCCAACCAACAATCATCATAACATATCTCATTAAACCTACACAAAAGATAAAAGTATGATTAATAAAAAGAAAACGATGATTTGCAAAATAGTAGCATGGTTATATTTCATATGGATAAATAAAAAGCGAACATGTGTGATTAGATTTTCATTTGCATAAACATTTGAAAGTTATGATAGGGTGTATATACTTCCAAATATAACTGTATACAAGTTTATATTAAATATGTATAGTAATTTACCAAATGCCTGTATGTTATGTATTACATTTTGACGTCGTTGTCATTAACGTCATATGACATCACCTCCTGTAAACAAATATACTCGAGTCGAAACCTTTTATGATAAAACATTACAATTTTGGGGATGATTTTAACTAACATGCATGTTTAGTTCAAATCTATTAGAATTAGGAAAAAAATGTAATCAATAACATCAACTAACAAGTTTCTGAAAAAAATTTCGATAACAAATATTGACAGCTTCCCCTTCATATTAAAGAATGAAAGAATAGGAGATTTCCCAAACAACTATTCTTACTAAATCTTATAAACAGAGAACGTTTGATTTTAAACCATCAATAGGTGTATATTGTGAACATATACATATTTAACTAATATACACACTGTAAATTCAAATCTTTATGAAACTGACTACTATACAGATTTATTTCTATATGATTTTAAATGATCTTAAAAGTAACTTTGGATTTTTACTGCATCTTCATTTTGTCAAGTATTCCAATTATTTTTTTTCCTTTAATTGTTACCTTGAACTCCTTTCACAATATTTCTTCTTAAATGAAAACGGAGTATTATATCTAATACAGTAGTTCTTAACAAAGAGATAATTTATTAATAAATATATCAATTTAAAAACAAAAGAGGCACATGTTTTAGGTATTGTAACTCAATAGAAAAAGGAAAACAAAACCCTTAAAGAAAGCCCAGCACGGTAAAATGTTGCAGGCTCGGTTTGATTGAGTCTGTTCATGGAAAACAGTATTTGGATATCGCAAGAATTTTGAATTTGCCAATATATTCCGTGTTAAAATGACAAATAAAAGTATATTTTATATTTACGAATATATTGTAGATATAACATATGTCCTATTTGCGGCCAAGAAAAAAATAAATGTGTAACGAAACCTCGTACTCAGTAACGTTATAAAAGGCTAGATGGCTTTACCATATATACACAAAGAAGCCCATTGAATGACATTAAACACCGGAAACTATTATTTGAAGACAAAATATACCAAAGAATTCAACATTCAGTTCAAATAAGTAAAACGTTACTAAATATCAGATATATAATTGTTGACCTTATTTAATACAGACTGTAGAATAACGTAAAGATACCAATTACCTTCAAAGTTATTAAAAGGTTCAAGAAGGTTATACTCTATAGGAATCATGCATGTTATTATCAAGAAAGCCACATTGAATGGCATTTTAAGCCGGAAGCTATGTTAATGTAAAAATTATATCATCATAAAGTAACTTTTTAATCAGTAAATATATTAAGAGATAAACCAGTGCTTTTAGTATTAATTACACAATAACATGTCGTGTTTGTCCGCATAACCTATATCAGAGATGCAACCACGCAATATCATTATCTAAATATAATCTAAATATAAATCTTAAATGAAGGCACATTAGCTAATTGTAAAGGTTTTTAAGTATAAACTTAAATCTAAAACCTGCATATAATTACTTTCGTAAAAATAAGAAATATCAACATTTCATTTATATGCATTTCTAAATTGGGTTTCATATCGACTCCAGACCATATTTTGATATCTTGACAACCAAAATGAGTTGTAAAGCATAAACATGTGCAATCTCATCAATTGTGGCGAAATTGGAAGTGCATTCTCTTTTTCTGTTTGCATGAGAAACTCCGCATTCGGATCATCTTTAAATCAATATTAAATCAACAAATATGACTTAAAGTCGCAGTCAAATTTTAAGGTATTTTTTCGTATTGTAACGGAGGTTTCATACAATTTTTTTTCTTTATGAGATGATTTCTTTTTTCCAAACGCCAGACCGATTGTACAGTAAAGCTAAAACGGTTAAAGTGTGTTTGCACAAGAAAATATCATATTTCATGTGTTTCAGATAGCAATATTAACACTGTAGCGAAGCATTTGTAATCTTCATTTTCATGTTTAAATTCGTGTACGAATTTTAGTGCTTCCGTGTAGTTTCCCGTTTAAAATCGTAATTATGAACAATACTTGACGAGATCTACAACAATAATGCAAAAAGCTTAATGAAACTGTAAAATGCTAAAATTAATATTAATTACGACAGCAAAATATGTTAACATATTTATTTAATGAAGCTTTAAGCAATATCTTTTCTTTAGCGTTTTGCCCGTAATTGAAAGACTGTTATACCATTAAAATATGTTGATAGTGTTTTATTTCATGTATGAATACCATAAAAGAATAATAAATCGATGATTTTTGGGGTATGTTTTAGATACATGATTCTAGCAAATTAAGTATCTTTATAAAGCAGATGATTAATTGTTTGAGAGCAAGATAATATTACTCATAATTTAAAAGATTATATTTCACTTACTTTGCATATTATTTACATTTTCATTTTCTTTTTTCAACGAATTATAAGGTTTTAAACATGATATATTTCTATTGTTTTTATCAAAACTGGAAATGTATATGGTAACTGTGCGCATACATACCTTTTTAATTGAAATATACTTTAGTTTGACATATTGTTTCTGACCATTTTGCTGCGTCTTTTATTCATCAATATATGTATGTCCTTGCCTTGTTTGTTTTTCTTGTGTGAGGGTCATTCTGAAATGCTGTGTTGTTCAATTCATTCGAGTGAAAAACAGGTAATTTTACAATATAAAAAGGTAACAGTGTATCCTCATTAAGGTATCAAGAGCATCAAAATCAAACATGAATACATTTCTTTTTCAGCAGTCTATTTAAAGTGAAATGTAAATCTCTGACAACCGTAGCATTTTTTAAGCTGCATTCAGTCATCAATATTAAATGTATTTTGATAAATGAATCAAAAGAACAAAAAATATAACAATATAAGCATAAAGTAATGCGTGAAAACGTATTATTCTTTATATATTCATTTGACAGTGGAAATTTACATACTTTATAACTGAATAAATATAAGAAATAAATATAAAAACACAATAAACAAACAATTATATTTTCTTTGACGTGTTTAGCCACGCACATAAACTATGTATGTATATTATTGGTTTCTTGAATTTCAAGACAACCAACGATATGAACTAGTATTATCAATATCATCTATCACAAATAAATGGCTGCTTTCGTAGTTCCTTAATTTTGTGAAATATATTATTCAGATATATCATCATTTTCCTCCAAATTATGAATGTGCATTTGTATAATTTAGTAGAAAAGTTTTTGCTTATCCTGCATCCAGTTTTTGACACTATTCAAAGTACAAGATATGACGTTTACAATTTTCAGTATAGCACAAAACTTCCATTTCCATTGAAAATGTTTTTAGCTGCATGATATATACTCATTCTATAGATTTCTAAATTGTCGGATATCAGCTCAATCAAATTATCTCTTGTGAATTATATTGCAATTTAACGAGTTGCACTCCCAAACAACATGAATAATTCAATAATGAAAAAAACATACGTGTACCAGCTATTCCTTAATTTGAAGTACAGCGTTCACAAACTTTAATTTAACCTACTTTCTTATATCTGAATTAGTTTCCCGTTAGCAAGTGTGATATCAATGATCCGATATGACAGTCATATATATTTATATCAGAAAACTATATTTTTAGACTACTAGAAGAAACTATTATATTCATCAAATAATTATTTGTATCAAATCGCTTTATACATAGTCTTTAAAAATATCGAATTCGTAAAACATGCACTATTTTCGAGCTAACTTTTTAAACAAAATTCGCCTGATTTCGTTGTGGATTTGTTTCTCAATTAGTTTTGATGGTCTTCTGTACAGCAATATGAGACCCAACGCCCTAAACCAAGCAGCAGACACGGGAGATTTCCGCCTTTGATGGTTGTTTATTGGACCGGCGATTTGCTCTCCCTTATGTATCTATAAAGTGTATGAAATTCGTGAAAGAAAACCCTTTTATGTATATAAAGTGTATAGTGAAAATGTTTCCTTGATATTTGAAATAAATATGGGTTATGTCACTTAAAAATCAAAGAATTGTTATGAGTTTGCTTTATGAAAGGTATCCAGTAAAGTTCATAAAATTAATAAAAAAGAGAAACGTAGTTGAAATGTTCAGTCTATTTCTTTTTTAAATTAGTATAAACTATAAAGGCTTGTTGTTGTTGTTAACAAAGGTGAACTTTAAGTTACCTATCATTGATATAATTGTAACATTATCAAGATTAGATTAAATTAAAAGATTTATTTAACTTCTATTTCTATAACCTCAGGTTGAAATAAAATAAAA
Source organism: Ruditapes philippinarum (assembly GCF_026571515.1). NCBI lineage: Eukaryota > Metazoa > Mollusca > Bivalvia > Venerida > Veneridae > Ruditapes > Ruditapes philippinarum. Next base: position 249,978 of record NW_026857589.1, on the reverse strand, counting down.
GCAGTCATTTGTTCCGCTAAAACTGATACGTATTTCAACGCTATATGTTTATAACTGACAGATATACTGTACCCTTCTTTTATTCTGTTTATTAAGACTGACGTTTAATTCATCAAAACCTCATTGTGTCCATTATATTTAGTTCTCCTTTCAACATTTTTAAGTAATTGTTCTAAATGTCAGGTAGAATTACGATAATAAAATAAAGTGTAATAAGACAATGTGTAAATACATTCAAGCTATTTTTGTATTATTAATAACACTTAAGTCAGAAATCTTTAACATTCGCAGGTAGTCTGTAACCATAATTCTTGTTATATCAATAGTTTACCTCTTTCTCTAATGTAACAACAGATTTCATGGTTAAGGCGTATACTCGTAGACTCGGTGCCTTATATATACATTTTGTTATAAATATAAAAAAAGAAGAAAATAATTAAGATAAATGTTATAAAATAATCATGTTTATTATGTTAAAATAGGATGAATTTATCTTCATTGTCCCCTCATTGTAAATCAATTGTCATACGTGGTAAGCAATGATGTTTTTATTAATTGAAATAATACTTTTTATAGTTGTGGGCAATTTTTTGTCTCATTTCCAACTTAAATTATTGACATGCTATCGGGATATGATCATTAAATCATGTCTTCATGTGGTAAAAAATATAAGCTTCAATTGCAGTTCATTTTTATAGATCCAACTTTTCTTTCAACTGGTACAATACCGAGTACAATCTTATTTAAGCTTTATTGTAACGCAGACAATAACATTAAATGTTGCTTAGATGAATATCTCGTCTTTAAAATTATGTATAGTATTACCACAGGATATTTAAAAAGTAAATTATACCAAAAGCCCAGCTTTAACAGCAATGTATCTTTATACAAAAACAGTGATCGCAATGTATGAAACAACAAAATGTAATCACGCCTACAGTAACAGAACTTTGGTCGACGTGTATTATGTATTTTATCTCCATATATCAAAGATTTCAAGAAAATTCAAATCGCAAAACTTAAAGCAATGCTCCCGAAGGACAAGATATAAAATAAAAACGCCTACTGTTCTATAATGTATAATTCGTCCTATTCTAGCAAGATCTCTCCACATGGCAGCTGCCACTAACATGAAACACTCAAATACAACACTAGGTTTGTGTATTTTGTCTATTTTATTTTTGAATTAGTATAAACTATATAGGCTTGTTGTTCTTACCCTTCTTTTTATCTGTTTATTAAGACTGACATTTAATTCATCAAAACCTCATTGTGTCCATAATATTCAGTTCTCCTTTCAACATTGTAAAGTAATTGTTCTGTGTGCCAGGTTGAATTAAGATATTATATTAATAAAATCACTATTTTTACCGTCTTTCTTTAATGTTACAACTGAGTTTCAAAGTTCGGCCATATACCCATTGATGATTTGTGCTTATATATACAATTTGTTATAAATATTAAAAAGAAAATATTAAAGATAAACGTAATAAAATTGTTATGTAAATTATGTTGAACTAGGATGAAAGTGTGGTACAATACCAAGTACCATCTGATCTAAGGTTTATGAAACGCAGACAATACAGTTAAATTCTGAAAACCGGACCCTCTGAAAACCGAAATCCTCTGAAAACCGGACCATTTTAAAATTCCGTACTTTTCATTATATGTTCATTGAAAAAAAATCCTCTGAATACCGAAACCTCTGAATTCCGAAAAACGGACGATTTTCTGTAGCTTCTAATGCTAAACATGTATAAAAATCCTCTGAAAACCGGACAGCAATTTTAAGTGTCAACTTTCTGTGTATTTTTATGTAGATTAAAACTTAATCTCAACAGGTGACATGTTCAATTACCACTTAATGATCACCTTTTTTTATCTATGCAGGTGTGAAAACACTTGTCAATGTGTGTTAATTTCTTATTGGCAATTAAGTTAAGCTCTTTCATTTTAACTGTGCCTTTCCCTGTATAGGTATGATTTTTCTAAATGTTTTTCATTTGTTTTATTGATTTTTTAAACAATATAAAAATGTCTCAAAGAATTGGGAAACTTTTGTAAAATGGTTCCTGTTTTGCTTAAAATGTTGATCTTTGTTTGGATATCAACTATATGCAAAAATATTTATTCTAAATTCCATTAATTACATATTTCAAAGGCCAATTAAAAAAGATATATTTCAGACAATGTGCTGTTTTAATTTCTGATTTTCTGAATTATATTCATGGATTTGCATAGTAAAATAACTTAAAGCATTTATTGCTAAAATAAATTAAAATATGACTTAGACAAAAGTGTTAAAAAGTAAATACAAAATGATTGAACAAAGTCATATTGTTCAATTACATCATAATTATCAATGAATATATAAAACCTCTTAGTCAAGTCTGCACAGGGTCCGGTTTTCATAGTTTTAACTGTACCATTTAATGTTACTAAACTGATACCTTTTCTGAATTTATCGTCGTTAAAAGTGCTGTATATTATTACCTAAGGATATTTAAGTACAAATCTATATCACACCAAAAGCCCAGCTTTAACAGCAATCAATCTTAAATTTTATATAAAAACAATGACCGCAATATGCAAAACAAAATGCAATAACGCCTACAGTAACATAACGTTGGTCGACGTGTTTTATGTATTTTATCCCCATATATCAAAGCTTTCAAGAAAATTCAAATTGCAAAACTAATAGCAATTGGCAATGCTCCCAAATGACAAGAAATTAAATAACAACAATTCTTCTCATTCTAGAAAGATCTTTCCACGTGGCAGCTGCCAATGAGATGGACACTCAAATACAGAACTAAGTTTGTGTAACGCTGACGATATAATTTACAAAAAAGAATTACATTATAAGAGGGGTTGTTATACACCATGGTATCATAAGAATATTCAACTTTTTAATCTAATGGGCATAAATGCTTGCAATCATTATAAGAATACAACATTTTGGACTTGTTTTCTCTTTCTGAAATTGTATTGAAAGTATAGATATAAGTATAAGTAAAAATACATGAAATATCATTTATAATTAATTATTAACAATTATTGTTTCTTGTGTAAAAATTTGTAAAATGTTATCGAAAACAAAGTTTTTTTAATAAGTTTTTTTTTCCAGATCGATGTAAAATAAACACTTCATGGTAACTCTAGTCTAGCAGAACCAACTCTACCATCTTATAACATCATAACTTAGCGTCAGTTCAACAATTAATGATAAAATGGATTCAATTTTGAAGCATTGTAAAACGCGTGCGCCAACAAACTTACCCAGCATGAAACAACCAATTTGAACGTCCTCGGCTGTTCTCTATAATAACTTTGGAAACAATACGAGTGAAAAGCGTTCTACCACGTGGTTTCAGATGTAGTAATGTTAAACGAATGTATATATTTGACGTCCAAAAGAAAAGTACGCTTATGGTTGGAAATATGTCTGACAACATATTTTTTAATTTAAATATGCCCACAGATGTACAATTTTAAACAATCCGACAATCATACTATTGTGTTCGAGGTCCTGATCCGAAGATCGACGGAAAAGGCCAAACAATTGCGAATATGCAACAACAATGAGAATTTAGAGAGCTCGGAAAGACATCTCTTTTCACCGAGAAAGACAACCTTATTAACGGAAAGGACAGTGACACATCGTGACTGCTACATCTCTGACCACCAGTTATAGTAAATCTTATTGTTCATAAGCAATTTTAAAATGTTTCAATATTCTTATATTGTTATATATATTTTACTTCTCATTACATATCATAACATAATTATTTAACTTTATTTCTATGAATACATTATTTCTATGATAGTTCGACTATCAAAATGACAAAACATTATAGAAGATACATACAAACCAGGACAAGAATCTTAACCTACATAACATGTTCTTCCTATTCTGAAAATCAATTATTTAAAATGATTGCTCTTTCTTTCTTGTTCTTTAAGCCTATCATGTGCTTATGTTTCATTTTAAATGTTCTTTACATTCAGTCAATGGAGATAAATTTGAGATTTTTAAGAAAAAAGGATTGTTTTTCATACTTGTCGGCTATTAAGTTTGAAATCTATGTCAGGCATGTAGAAAATGATATCATACTTGAATCATTATTCAAAAATAAGATGAAGAACGTTTTACATAGTAGATGGAGAAAATTTTCTCTCAGACAATTTTTCTGTTCTAAACTTATTCCACTTCAAATGGGGATGGGGTTGGGAAAGAGGCTTGGTGATTGGGAACGAAATACTTAAACCTAGTAACTTGTTAAAATCAACATGCTTTTATCATATTAGTTTTACATTTATATATTTTGTTTAACATTTGCTAACTACGTTTATTTACTTGGAATGAATTTGAAATTTGAACTTGAAAGTTAATGCTTTCATCTACAAATGTACTCGTTTTCGGACAAACAGGTTTTGTAAGTAGATTCTGAAAATTTCCTTATGATAAATAAAAAAGGAAAAAGGGATGATCCCTTGTAAGAATTAAATGCACCAAAATGATACAAGACATGCAGATTTGGTTTGATTGACTCTGTTCATGAGAGATGATTGGAAAGTGCAACGTTTCCCTTGCACCGGCTTCAGCGATATTCAATCTATCTTCAACACTTAATTGCTAGAACCAATGTTCACGAAGGAGAGAAAATTATAGCAACACTTAAAGCTCGTTATATTTAGTGGAACAATGTATCCCCAGTTGTATATCGTTACTTTGCTTTTAGGACAGGTCAATTAAATTCTAATAAAATGTTTACAAGTATCTGTTAGCGGATTAAAGTAACAACAAAAAATTAACCATTTTTTATAATTTAAACTGAAAAAAGCTAAACGACCAGATAAATTTAATCATTGTCGTTTCTTTCATGTTTACTAAATACATGTTTTCAATAAAAAAACAACCCGTTTTTCTTTGTTGTTCTTTGCATTATTGTCACGTAATATGATTTTATCAAAATCAAACGTTTTTGAAAATATGCATTGATCAAGCCGTCAAATGAAAACCAAAGATTTTGACCGAGTTTGTAAACCAATATTAAATTAAATATTATTGATAATTTTTTATAAGAATGCGCTATATTATTTGTATTTGTTGTTTTCTTTACATTCAGATTTTGCTATCCCATGTTAATAAATGCAGATTGATGACAGCTGATGTAAAAACGTGAAAAAAACTAGTTAACTTATTAGCGTTCTGTATCAGCTTAATAATTATCATCAATTAGTTAAATTCTTTGCTAATCAATTACTCATTTACAAATGGGGCGTCCGTGGCCGAGTGGTTAAGGTCGTTGACTTCAAATCACTTGCCCCTTACCGATGTGGGTTCGGATCCCGACAGGGACTTTGGATTCTTTCATGTAAAGAAACTATCCAGCTAGCTTACGGAACGTCGGTGGTTCTACTCAGGTTCCCGTTCGTGCCTGAAATAATGCACGGAAGGGCACCTGAGGTCTTCCTCCACCAGTAAAGCTGGAACATCGCGATATAACCTATACTGTGTCGATGTGACGTAAAACCCAAAACAAACAAGCTCATTTACAAGATTAGCTTAAAGCTAATTAAGTACGCAAGCAATGAATAAAACACTTCTGATTAAAAAAAACAGGACTTTTTGCAAGACAAGTACTTTGAACCGAATAAGATATAACCCTAAATGTGTCATTCACTGACTTAATGTATGCTTTACGGTAAGGTCCTTCCGTTATGCTAGTATATGTAGGTTATGTGATATGACAGACGTGCCGTTGTAGTAGATAACGGGGCCACATCTTTTGAAATTTCTTTGGTTTAATAAATGACAATGGCCATTATTATATCATGTCCTAGTTGCTTTTTTGTGGCTTCCTATTGAGGAGTCTGATTGAAAGATTGCCTATTTGTGTCTACGCCGAGTGTTTGCTAACATACTGCTTATTATGATTGCAACTTTCAACTGTAAAATTCAGAGTTTTCTTTGATTACATTTGTCTTTTACTTGTCAACAGTAGGATCAAATTTAGTTAAGTTTAGCTTTTAGAATTAAAAATTAAAAATACAAATAATAATAATTAGGTAACAGCTTAAGTTGTTATACATGTTATATCTTCCCAAAACATCTTAATGTTGTCAAGTACTCCAATTCTTTTTTGTTTCCGTTTTTCATTTAAGGTCTCACCCGGTACGGAATAAGGCCGGACCCGTTGTAGTCTAGAACGTAGTCAAAACAGCCATAGTAACCCACTGTAATAAGCGACTTCCTGTCTTATGTGACCCTATTTGGGTCCGCCCAACGATTTTGGCTATAAAGTTGCACTGTATTAAACGACCTACCGTGTTACGTGACTAGCGACCGTGATTTGAACGGTTCGGAACGGGCTAAGCACTGTTTTTAGCGACTATGTTATGAAAGATAACTCTGTTCCTACTTCCTGTTTCGTTGAAAAAAATGTCGGAAAGAAAGAAAACACGTATTATTTTAGATCTTCAACAGAAATATTTAGCCTTAGAAAAATTGAATAAAGGAAAACCGGCGTATAAAGTGGCAAAAGAACTTTATGTTGGAAAAACACAAATCCAAAACCTTCGTAAACGTAAATTGGAAGTAATTTCGAACTTTGAAAATAATGTTCCATTGAATTCTAAACGTCGGAGATATGCAACTGGTACAGAGAAAATCAATGACTTAACCTTAACTTGGTTTCAGGATGCAGTGAAAAGAAAAAAGAAAAAGTGTGGTTACAGGTCCTTTGTAAAAAAGAAAGCATTGGACTTTGCATCCAAATTAAATATTTCTGAATTTAAAGCATCAAATGGTTCGATAGAAAGCTTCATTAAGCGCAACAATATTTCTTTCGGAAGCATGAGTGGTGAAAGGGCATTTTACATGTATACAATTTTAACACTGTACACATTTACTGCTCTTTTCATAAATAAATGTTTTAACACTAAATGTATATTATTTAACTTTTAGTAGTGTTTGGATGTTTTACTGTAAACCTGTATTAAGAGACTCCTTGTCTTATGTGACCTTCTTAAGAAAGTCCCCTGTAGGGTCACAAAAGACAGTTTTGACTTGTAGTTCTTTTAAATTTTAAAGTGGTCCAATTTAAGTAATTGCTAGCTTGATTGGTCAACATTAAAGTGTATTTATTGCATTTGTGTAGTATTTTGTCTTATATGCTGACTTTAAACGTTGTTTTTGTGTATTCTCTCGGACCTCATTTGTTGGCGGAAGGATTAAAGATATACTACCCACCACTAGTCAGGAGTTTTTTAAGTCTTTAATTTAAACAGTATTACAACAGAATGAAGATTTCTGAAAAAAGTAGATAGCTAACACTTTATATTTCGGGCATCATTTGACTTAGATAGTGTTGATGTTGAAAGTTGAAGACTGTATATAATTTAACAAGAAAAGTAGAATCCAGAATTAAGGCTCAAATGTGACTGATTTACTATACAACAAAGAGTACGAACATTCACTGGACCGAAACATTAACTGTTACTTTGAACCTCTTTCACAATCTATCTTGTTAAATGAAACCGTGGTATTTTATCTTATACAGAAGCATAATTTATTAACAGATACATAAATTTGAAAACAAAAGAGGTACATATTTTACGTTTTGTAACTCAATAGAATAGGGAAAAACAGAATCCTTAAAGAAAGCCCAACACGACAAAATGTTGCAGTCTCCTGTTCATGCAAAACACAATATGGTTATCGCAAAAACTTTACATTGGCCAATATATTTCATGTTAAAATGACAAATAAAAGTATATTTATATTTACGAATATATTGTAGGTATAAGATATGTCCTACTTGCAGCCAAGAAAAAATAAATGTGTAACGAAACTTTGTACTCAATAACGTAATAAAAGGCGAGATTGCTATACCATATATAAGTCATATCATTAAACAAAAAAAACCATTGAATGACATTTAACACAGGAAACTATTATGTGAAGATAAAATATACCAAAGCGGTTAACATTCAGTTCAAAAAAGTAAAACATTACTAATTACCAGATATATAATTATTGACCTTATTTTACACAGACTGACGTATAACGTAAAGGAAATATGCCAATTACCTTCAAAGTTATTAAAAGGTTCAAGAAGGTTATACTCTGTAGGAATGATGTTATTATCAAAAAAGCCATATTGAATGACATTTTAAGCCGGAAGCTATGTTAATGTAAAAATTATATCATCAGATTGTAACTTTTTAATCAGTAAAGATATAAGGAGAAATACTAGTGCTTTAAGTATTAATTACACAATAACATGTCGTGTTTGTCCGCATAACTTTAACCGAGTATAATCTAAATATAAATTTTAAATGAAGGCACATTAGCTAATTGAAAGCGTTTTTAAGTATATACTTAAATCTTAAACCTGAATTTAATAACTTTCGTCAAAATCAGAAATCGCGACATTTCATTAACAAATTGGGTTTCATATCGACTCCAGACTATATTTTGGTATCCAGACAACCAAAATGAGTTGTATAAGCATGCATATCTGCAACCTCATTAATTGTGGCGAAACTGGAAGTGCATTTTCTTTTTCTCTTTGCATGAGAAACTCAGCCTTCGGATCATCCTTAAATCAATATAAAATCAACAAATATGACTTTAAGTCGCAGTCAAATTTTACGGTATTTTTCCGTATTGTAACGGATTTTTTCATACAAATTAATCTTTTTTTATGAGAGAATGTCTTTTCTTTTCCGAACGCCAGGCCTAATGCACGGTGAAGCTTAAACGGTAAAAGTGTGTTTGCACAAGAAAATCTCATAGTTGTTGTGTTTCAGATAACAACTTTGACACTGTGACGTAGCGTAAAACCGAGCTGATTGTAATCTTCATTTGCATGTTTAAATTCGTGTACGAATTTTAGTGTAACCGTGTAGTTTCCCGTTTAAAATCGTAATTATGAACAATACTTGACGAGATCTTCAACAATAATGTTAAAAAGGTTAATGGAGCTTTAAAATGCTAAATGTTATGTACGACAGCAAAATATGTTTACATAGTTATTGAATGTAGCTTTAAGCAGTATCTTTTCTATAGTGTTTTAGACAATGATATGTGTATGTTATTTAATTTCGAGATTTAAATAAATGAAACCTAACTTGTCTTACTCGAATGACTACACGGACATACGAAATGAATGCGTAATTGAAAGTCTGTTATACCATTAAATTATGTTGATAGTGTTTTGTATCATGTATGAATACCATAAAAGAATAATAAATCCGTGATTTTTGGGGTAAGTTTGAGATACATGACTCTAGCAAATTAAGTATCTTTATAAAGCAGATAATAAATTGTTTTAGAGCAAGATAATATAACTCAAAATTTAAAAGATTTTTAATCACTTACTTTGCATGTTATTAACAGTTTTATTTTCTTTTTTCCACGAATAATAATAAGGTTATAAACATAAAATATTTCTATTGCTTTTATCAAAACTGGAAAAGTATATGGTAACTGTGCACATACATATCTTTTTTAATTGAAATGTATTTTAGTTTGACATTGTTTCTGACCATTTTGCTGCGTCTTTTATTCATCAATATATGTATGTCCTTGCCTTGTTTGTTTTTCTTGTGTGAGGGTCATTCTGAAATGCTTTGTTGTTCAATTCAAATATGTTTTTTCCTAAAAGTAATTTTTACACACGAATGAAAACAAAAGGTAATTTTACAGTATAAAAAGGTAACAGTGTATCCTCATTAAGGTATCAACAGCAGCAAAATCAAACATGAATACATCTCTTATAAATGAATCAAAAGCAAAACAAAATAAAACAATATAAGCATAAAGTGGTGCGTGAAAACGTATTATTATTTATATATTCATTTGACAGTGTTAATGTACATAATATATAACTTAATAAATATAAAAGATTTGTCAGGAAAACACAAGAAACAAACAATTATATTTCCTTTGACGTGTTAAGCCACGCCAATAAACTATTTATGTCTATTATTGGTTTCTTGAATTTCAAGAAAGAAAATGATGTATTAACTAGAATTATAAATACCATATATCACAAATGAAAGGTTGCTTTCATACTTCTTTTTTTAAGTATTATTTAGATAAATCACCATTTTCCTCTCAATTATGAATATGCATTTGTATCATTTTGGTATGAAATTGTCTGTTTATCCTGCATACAGTTTTTGACAAATTCTAATTACAAGATATGACATTTACAATTTTGAGTGGAGGTCAAATGTTTAAAATAATTTCCATTTCAATTTAGAATGTTTTTTGCTGCATGATATATATATATATATATACTCGACGTATTCTAAATTGTAGAATTTCAAAGAAAGCTCAATCCAATTATCTTTTATGAATTATATTGCAACTTAACGAGTTTTTGTTCCCTTACATCATGAATAATTGAATAATGAAAGAAACTTACGTGTACCAACTATTGGTAAATTTCTAGTACAGCGTTCACAGAACTGTAATTTAACCTACTTTCCTATATTTCATAGTTAGTTGGATATTTAACTATTATATTGAACAATACCGGTGTTTGTCTTGATATTTTTTTTATTGATTCAAGTGATTTGTTCCATCATGAAAATTGTGATTTAACATTGATAATAATTTTTTTTTTGTTATAACAAACCACGAAATAATTAAACATAGATGTTGTTTGCTGGCAAGTGTGATATCAATGATCCGATATGACAGACATATATATACTTATATCAGAAAACATTATTTTTAGACTAGAAGGAATATATATTCATAAAGTAAAAATTTGTATCAAATAGCTTCCTATATATAGCATTTAAGAATACCAAATTCGTAAAAAAACACAATATTTTCGAACTAACTTTTAAAACATCATTTGATTCCATTGCGGATTTGTTTCTTCTCCATTAGTTCTGATGGTCTTCTGTACAGCAATATGAGACACTAAGCCCTTAATCAACCAGCATGTACGGGAGTTTTCCACCTGTGATGGTCTTTTATTGGACCGGCGATTTGTTCTCTCTGTATATATGTATAACCTGTATGAAATTCGTGAAAGAAGACCCTTTTCTGTATATAAATTGTATACTGAAAATGTTTTCTTGATATTTGAAATAAACCTGGATTATGTGCTCACTTAAAAAAATCAATGGATTATAATGAGTTTGCTTTATGAAAGGTATCCGGTAAATTTCATAAAATTAACAAGAGGGCCATGATGGCCCTGAAGTCGCTCACCTGTATATAGGCCCCCGGAGCGGGGCCAGTTTAAACCCCAGGGCTTTTATTTTAACAAACTTGGTAGACACCCATTAGAAGATGTTTCATGCTAAACATCTAAGGTCTAGCTCGTTGGGTTTTTTAAAAGAAAATTTTTAAAAAAATTTCTTTACACATATAGTTAAAAACAATGACACCCCTGGGGCAGGGCCAATTTTGACCCCAGGACTTTTATTTGAACAAACTTTGTAGACACTCACTAGAAGATGCTTCATGCTTAATATCTAAACTCTAGCTATTTGATTTTTATCGAAGAAGATTTTTAAGTTTTTGCTTTACACATATAAGGAAAATAAATGACCCCGGGGCGGGACCAATTTTGACCCCAGGGCTTTTATTTAAACAAACTTTGTAGACACTCACTAGAAGATGTTTCATGCTTAGTATCTAAACACTTTTTAGCTATTTGGTTTTTTCTCAAAGAAGATTTTTAAAGTTTTTGCTATAGCTCCTTGGGTTCTTTAAAAGAAGATTTTTAAGTTTTAAGTTTTTACTATATGCATATAGGGAAAATCAATGACCCCCTAGGGTGGGGCCAATTTTGACCCCAGGGCTTTTATTTGAACAAACTTGGTAGACACCCATTAGAAGATGCTTCATGCTAAATATCTTAGATCTAGCTCTTTGGGTTCTTTAAAAGAAGATTTTTTAAGTTTTTACTATATGCATAAAGGGAAAGTCAATGACCCCTGGGGCGGGGCCAATTTTGACCCCAGGGCTTTTATTTGAACAAACTTGTTAGACACTCACTAGAAGATGTTTCATGCCAAATATCTAAGCTCTAGCTTTTGGGATTTTTTAGAATAAGATATTTAAAGTTTTTTCTTTTGGTTGCCATGGCAACCAGAGTTCTGCATGGAATTAAATTCTTTGAACAATTTTCAAAGGTAACCACCAAAGGAACATTCCTGTGAAGTTTATGAGGAGATGTCATTTAAAGTAAAAGTTTCCGGACGACGGACGAACGGACGGACGACAGACGGACGGACGCCGGACGAAAAGCGATCACAAAAGCTCACCCTGTCACTTTGTGACATGTGAGCTAATAAAAAAAAGAAACGTAGTTGAAATATTAAGTCTAGGTTATTCTTTTAATTAGTATAAACTATACAGACTCGTTGTTGTTAATGTTAACAAAGGGGAACTTCATCTTTTAGTTACCTATCATTGATCTAATTGTAACATTATCAAGATAAGATTTAATTAAAAGATTTATTAAACTTATATTTCTATAACCTCAGGTTGAAATAAAATTGGACCGCTAAAACTGATACGTATTTCAACGCTATATGTTAATAGCTGACAGATATTCTGTACGCTTCTTTTATTCTGTTTATTAAGACTGACGTTTAATTCATCAAAACCTCATTTTGTCCATACTATTTAGCTTCTCCTTTCAACATTGATAAGTAATTGTTCTATATGTCAGGTTGATTTACGACAATATATAAAAATCTAGTAAGACAATGTGAAAATACAATTAAGTTATTTTTATTATTAATAACGTTTAAGAATAACGCTTCAGTTAGAAAATCTTCAGCTTTAAGGAAAATATTCGCTTGGTGACTGTAACCACAATTCGAGTTTTATCAATATTTTACCCCTTTCTTTAATGTAACAACAGTTTTCATAGTTAAGACATATAATCATAGATGATTGGTTCTTTATATATACATTTTGTTATAATTATAAAAAAAAGGATTTTTTAATGTAATAAAGTCATCATGTTAATTATATTGAACTAGGAAGAATGTGTGAAAAACAATTATCTTCATTGTCACCATATTTTGAAATTAATCGTCATACTTTATAAGTAACGATGCTTTTGATAATTGCAGAAATATATTTAACTGTTGTGGTCAACTTTTTGTTACATTTCCAAATGCATGTTGTTTAATATAAATTGTTGAGATGATTGTGGATGTTGGTAAATACATCATGTTTCAAAGTGTAAGCAAATATAGATATAAAAAAAATCGAGATCTAACTTTTATTTCAACTGTTACAAGACCGATTACAATCTGATCTAGGCTTTATTTTTACACAGGCAATACCATCGAGTGTAGCTTAGATGATTCTTTTTCTGAGTATCTAGACATTGAAAATTGTGCGTTTTATCACGACAGGATTTAAAAAGTACAATACATTTCACATTAAAAGCCCTGCTTTAACAGCAATCAGTCTTTATTACAAAAACTATGATCTCAATGGATGTAACAACCAAATGTAACAACGCCTCCAGTAACAGAACTTTGGTCGACGTGTATTATGTATAATATCCCCAGATATCAAAGTTTTCAAGAAAATTCAAATAGCAAAACCTTAAGGCAACGCTCCCGAAGGACAAGAAAAAAATATAACAACGCCTACTGTTCCACAATGTAAATTTTTTCCTATTCTAGCAAAATCTATCCTCGATGCAGCTTCCACTAACATAAAACAATCAAATACAGCACTAGGTTTGTGTAACGTTGACAGAAGAGATGCGTTACTGAAGGGACTGTTATACATAATAGTATCATAATAATATTCATGTTATTAATCTGATGGGATAATGCTTGTATTGATAATAAGACTTGAGTTTTTTCTTACTGATATTGTATTGATGTTATATACATAGTTACATGAAATGAGCCGTGTCACGACAAAACTAACATTATGGGTTTGCGACCAGCATGGACCTAGACCAGCCTGCGCATCCGCGCAGTCTGATCAGGATCCATGCTGTTTGCTATCAGTTTCTCTACTTGTAATAGGGTTGGTAAGCGAACAGCATGGATCCTGATCAGACTGCGCGGATGCGCAGTCTGGTCTGGATCCATGCTGGTCGCAAACCCATAATGTTGTTTTTGGCGTGACACGGCTCAAATATTATTTATGATAAATTAATTTTAATTATTGTGTTTGTAATGAACATTTATTAGTAAAATTATTATTAAAAATGTTTGTTTTTTTATTTAAGTCCTTGATAAGCTTTATTCAGATCGCCAGAAATAAAAACTGCATAATATCTCTGATCTACGAGTATCAGAACTAACTACATTCATCTTACATCATCGTCAGTTAAACAATTAATGGGATAAATATTCAAGTTTGGAGCACTGTTAAACGCGTGCGCCAAACATACTTACCAAGCATGAAACAACAAAGAGATTTTAAAAGCCCGAGAAGAGATCTCTATTCCACCGAAAATGAAAACCTTACTCACGAAAAGGACAGTAAAGCATCGTGACTGCTACATATCTGACCACCAATTACAGTTAGACTTATTGTTTTTTTTTGCAATTTCATAATGTTTCAATATTTTATTTTGTTTAATATCTTTTATTTCTCATTACAAATCATAACATATTTTTTTGACTTCCACCATAAAAACTAAAATGGCATCTAAATATTATTTCTATACTATGATAGTTCAACTATCAAAAATGACAAAATATTACTTATTAATAAGTATTATTTATTTATTAAAGTCTCATCTTTACATGTATTCATAGAAATATATAAAACATTCAACCCCAACAAAATACATGAAAAGCCACTCTTAACCTAATTACAAGATACATGCATACACCACAGGGCAAAATTCTAAACATACAATATATTGCTTCGTTAACATTATTATCTTCCGGATGACTTATGTTTTCTTTCTTGTGCCTTTAGCCTTTTGTATAATTAAGAATAAGCATAATTTATTTATATTTCATATTGATTTGAGTTGAACATTATTTACAAAAACAAGACTAAATGGGTTTCAGGTTGACTGCTCTTTACACGCAATCATTATAGATAAGTTTAAGATTTTTTCCTCGAAAAAAGCTTAAATACGAAATCCTTGCCAGGCATGTAGGAAATGGTATTTAATCACTATTCAAAAATAAGATGGAGAATAGATCACACTACAAGAGACACATGAATTAAAGATTGACTATTTTTTTCTCTCAGACAATTTTCCTGTTCTTTACTTATTTGACTTCAAAATGGGGGATGCGGATTGGTCAAATACTTAAATCTAGTAATATCTTAAAAACAACATGTATTGATTTTACAGGTTTTTGATTTACTTTTAAACATTTTGTTTAACAATTGCTAACTATGTTTATTTTCTCTGACTGAATTTAAAAGTACATATTACTAACATAAACAAATAAACCAATTTTCGGACAAACGGTTTTTGTAAGCATAATAGGAAATTACCCTTAATATCTTGAGGAGCACTTTACAGTATGTGGTGTCGTCGTCTTTATTTTAAGATATAAACAGAACAGTTCACATGAGCTGATGTCCTAAATTATCAGAGTAGCACTGTTGATCTTATTATAAAACACAATTGCAAAACAACCTTTCACAAAGACGATTGACAAAAATGTAGATAAAAGTCATGATTGTATTGGATAAACAATTTTATAAAAGTGAAGCAATTTATTGTTGTTACTTAGCAATATTTGGAAATTCCCCTTGATCATTGAGAACCATAATGTTATTGATCAATCTTTTTCTGTTTTTTTTTTTTTTTTTTTTTTGTTAACAGTGCAATATTTAAATTGTACTGCTTGAAAAAGATGACCAATTTCTTTTGTTTAGAATAAAAATTTGGAAAGGGGTGATTATTTGTAAGCATTTAATACAACAAAATGACATTAGAAAAAATTGCAAATATGATTTAATTGAGTCTGTTCACGAGAGAAAATTGGAACGTGTAACATCTCTAGCGCCACGCTTGCACCGGCTTCCGCGATAATCAGTCTATCTTCAACACTAAATTCCTCAAACCAATGATCCCGAAGAACTAGAAAAATATAACAAAACTGAAAGCTTATTGTATTCAGTGGAACAATGTATTCCCAATCGCATATAATTTGCTTTAAGGGCAAGTATATTGAAATCTAACAAAAACTTCCTCCCGTATTTGTTAGTGGAATAAAAGCAACAACAAAAAATAAATGTTAAGTATAATTTACACTGAAAACAGCTAAACGACCGGATAGATTTAATCATTATCATTTTCTTACGGTTTATTAAAAACATCGTTACAATAAAGTTTCATACCCGTTTCCAAATTGTTGTAAGTTGAATTACTGTCACGTTATGCGTTTTTAAAGCCGCTTAATGAAAACCAAACATTTTGATTGAGTTTGTTTATGAAACCAATTAAACAATCTTTAGTTGTTTATGAACACAATGAACAAATTTTTAACTCATGTGACTCTAGAAGTGTCCAGTTTTCAACATCTGAAGTATTGACGTACAAGAATTCGAACGACCTTTAAATTTTATTAAACATTTTTATAAAAATGTGCTATGTTAATTGTAATCTATCATATTTTTTGTTTACATTCAAATTATTTGATACTCCAAGTTTACAAGGCAGCTGATGGATAAACTTTGGAAGACAGAACTAGTAAACTTATAAGCATTCTGCATTAAGCTTAATTAGAAAAATCCATTATTTTAACACTTTGGTATAAAATTACTCATTTACAAGTTTAACTTAGAGCTTATTGAGTAAGTAAGTAATAAAAAAAAGACTTCTGATTAAAATACAAAATCTTTGTTCAAGACAAATGCTTTGAACCGAATAGGTTATGTAATAGAAAGAGCACCGAAACACGAGGTTATCTGATTTGTACGAGGGGGCGTAGCCCCCGAGTATTAATCATATTACCGTGTGTTTTGGTGTTCTTTCTCTTTTGTATCATAGTCAAACATAAAAACACGTTCCCTGTTGTCACAATATGAAACCCCGGCAAAAATGAACCAATGGACGAACATCTGAATATGATATTTCTGTCGCTTTCCCTTTCTCTGTCGTCACAATATGTAAACCCCAGCAAAAATGAGCCAATCAATGGGCATGCTCTGGAGTGCGGGTAACTAATACCCGCACTCCAGTTAACGCACGGTGCATGTATATGTATACGATTTAACCCTGACACATTTTCAACAGAAAGGTCTCCGAACTATGATACAAAACCAATAATGTGGCATTAGCTTACTTAATGTTTGCTTTATGGTATTGTACTTGTGTTATACTCGTATATATACTTAAGTAATGTCATATAACGTCTTAATGGATTACTAGGTCAAATCTTAGATTTTTCTTTGGTTTTGTTAATGAGTATGGCCACTTATTCTACTGTGTCCGATTTTTGCTCCCTTTGTTCAGTATGAGTATGATTTTAATATTGTTTTCATTTATTTGTCTCCCGGCCGAGAGATTGTATTCTGTTTTTTTTATAATCAAAGCTCCCAATTATAACATGCAGAGTTGTATCTAATTTCAATTATCTTTAACTACTCAACAGCAGGGTCAAATTTAAGTTTAGCTTTTAAGTAATTTTATAAAGAATTAAAGATAAAGAAAGCAAATAATAATATTAAGAAGGCAACCGTTAAAGTTTGTTATGACAATGTGGATTGTCTGTATTTGATGCACGTGTAAACATGTGTATACATGTTGAAGTCAATAGTATACTTTGCCTTTTTAAGAGAATAGGCACTGAAATATTGTACGATAATGCACATAAATAATACAATTCTATTTTGCATTGTAGTAAAAATAATACATCATTCATCAGCATTCACACCTTTGTGATTATTTATCACTTCATCTGAATTAGAATCGTTCATAATTCTACAACAACATAGCTTAAGTTGAAATTTCTTCCTAAAAAGAATTATATGATCATTGTATGTTTAATTGATCTACTTTATCTAACAGTAGGCCGTTCAAATTGAATTTAAACATACATGAAAAATATGAAATCATATTTGGCAAGAAACATAAACTCCACAGTATCATTATGACAAAACTATTTTTCTTTGTTCTGGTAATTTCGTAAATTTTTAAGGATGTTAAACCTAACAAAAAACTGAAAGGGCAGAGTCATTGGCTTTGTATACACTTCATCAAATAAAGAATCAGACATTCAGCTTGTATACACTTTATCAAACAACGTACCAGACATTCAGCTATCAGTTACCGCCGTTATTTCAACTGATACCATATGCCCTGATACCATATGCCCTGAAAAGCATGTGATTGTTAAAAGAGCAATCAATTTCAATTGATGTTTGCATGGTAGTTGTTCTAATCATACGATAGGAATTAATTTCCTATTGGAGTTGTGTCAGAATGATGTACGGCTAATATAGCTTGTGATTTTCGAGAAATAAGTTTATTTCTTGTCTATTAAAATCCTCACTTATGTCAGCAACGTGTCGGCGATAAGAACAATAATTTAATTATTACTAAACAATGCATGTTCAGAACATTCGTCTTATATCCAAGGAAGGGATTTAAATATTCAAATTTAAAGTGTTGTGGTTTACACGACAAGTTATCAATGAAATATGCTACATGATTGTATAGCTGTTGTTAATTTAACCAAATTGAAAATAACAATTAGTAAAGTTCAAGTTTCCCCTTCACCAAAGAATAGGACATAATGATCATTTCCCATAAGCACACACCATTAACGATTCAAAACTTTATCCCTTAAGTTTGTTACTGCTTTGCAATTGTTACTTAAATAATTTTTTTATATCATACCTGTGCAAAACATGCTACGTAAGACAATTGTGTTTGCTGATGATTTTGAACTGAAATATTCTCATAATATACACAATCATAATACATATTTAAATTTAATGTTTTATTATAACACGACTAGATTTAATTAGCAATCCGTTGTGTTTTGCAGAAATTATAAAACAACAACTTTGGTTACCTTTGTTCCTTTCCGGGATACACTATGATCAATGATGAATTAATTTTACAAGAACTTTATATCGTTGTCACAAAACAAACTTGTTTAATGTCACTAAATGTATCTTATCCCAAAAAAGCTTAAAAACAACAAAACAAAAAGAAAACTTTATTTTCGTCGCATATTTTTTGTTATCCTTATAACTGTTTATCATGTTTAGTAGTGAAGTTCGGTTGAAAACTTTGCGATTTCAGACACTGGTTGTTTTTTGTGTGTTTTAATTTCTTTTATCTGTGTTTCTATTTGTTTGAGTTCAAAGGCACACTCGCACATAATTGGCCATACCTCGTCGATTCTAGCAGTAATTGATAATGATAACACGGCTATATAACCATTTATAACAGCATTGTATGATGAAAATGTTTTTTGAGAATTTTGCAGGCGTCCAAACTAACCCGGCGGAAGACAAAATGTTGACGTGGTAGTCATACATGTATTTTCGAGGCTGCTAATGATAACAAAAACACTTTTAATCCTTTCACTGCCATATGGACGGCTTATGCCGTCCCTGTTATTTTCGGCGTATTTGCCATATGGACGGCTTTAGCCGTTTCTATAATAATAATAGTAATAATAATAAATTAATAATAATAATAATAAAAAGATAAATATAAAGAAAATTATAACATCGACAATAATTATTATTATACTCACAGATTCGGAAACATATATAATTATTATAATACTAATAACAAATAATAATAATTATATTAATTAATAAAATTGTAATTTCTTAGAAAACCCTCTGGCAAATAGGTGATCAATAAAACAATTACCCTCTGGCAGCGAAAGGGTTAAAGTTCATGTTTGGCATTCGTGACCCTAATAGTTAAATTTGTAAATGTATAATACGAAATTCTTCTATTTATTTATTTCAAACTTGACATATCTTGAATGAAAAATGTAAATTATTTTCACTATTTTTTCCAAAGCTGTCATTTTTAAACGTTCAAAATAGTTTGTAAAAATTCTAAACAAAATTATGATATTATCTGCAGTAAATGAGTAGTAAGTCTAAAGAAATGACATTGTCCTTTTTGGTATAAAATAGATACACGAGCTAAATTTATAGCCATATTTGTAGTAGTTTTTTTGCCCCCCCCCCCCACAATTCCGGAGGGTGGGTGGCATGCAGATTAACCTTTGTCAGCCTATCCGTATGTGCGTTCGTCCGCACTCACAGGACAGTAATTATGTGGCTAGAGGGACAATAGGTAACTGTTCTTTCTGTTTGATGTCATTCATTCCGTATTGCTTTTATGTGGCTATTTTCTTTTGTGTGGCTAAAAAAACAATAGAGAGAACAATAGAGTAGCCACATTATAACTCTCTTGTTAGAACGTCCGTTCTCATGTTGTGTTGCACGTAGCTCAAATAAAAGTTGACCTAAAGTAGGAATGTTGAACAGCATGTGAATGTGTGCACCAGGGATTAATTCTGATTTGACAGAGCTATTGCAATTGACTTAGTAAAAGTTTGCAATTTTTCATATACTTAGCTTAAACATTATTTGACCTACAGTCGCTCACATGAATGTTGCTCAGCATGTTTGTTTGTTTGGGTTTTACGTCACACCGATACAGTATAGGTCATATAGCAACGTTCCAACTCTACTGGTAGAGGAATACCGCAGTTGCATGTAGTCAACGACCTTAACCACTCTGCCACGGAGACCCCCTGATCAGGATGTGAGGTCGTGCATAAGGAGTTTCGCTTGTGGATAAATTCTGTTTTGTCATAGTTATTGCCCTTTTCTAAGTACAAATTGCAATTTTCAACTTGTGTCACGCGTAGTAAAAAAATATTTGACCTAGATTCAAAAAAATTGTACAGGATTGATGATCAGCACGTGAAGTTTTGCACATGGTGTTTAGCTTGTAGATTTATTGTGTTAGTGCGCTTGTCCTTATATCCCTCAAATCATTTTGGTGATTATTATTTCATCAACCAATCATTACACGTTTGAGCTTTCGTGTAAAGCTTAACCGGTTATTTTACCCGTGTAAAGGGAACATTATTACCGTCTATTTTATATTTAATCTCATTGCAACCATAATGTTCGGTTTCATAGTCATTATTGATTTCAAAACATCGCTGAACCTTTAAGCAATCCATATTATATCTTTACAAAAAGAGATCTCAACAGAGATGTTAATATCAATAAATAAATAAATTATACATAGCATAAAGGAACTCCAAAAGTCCTATATTGTAAAATTTTAAAACATAAAACTTAAATTTCTTACATAGATCAACTGACACACTTAATCGGAAAGCTATGCACACGATTATTAAGAAACATACTAAGAAATACTAAGAAATAAGTTCAAAATCCTTTGTGTGTTATTGTCAGGCCGATTGTAGTGTAAAATGTTGCAATATTTTTCCGTTTCTGTTAAGTTGCGACATAACATAATTATTCTGGGGAAACGGAATGAGCGAATTGTCTGAAATGTTGCACAATTTGAATGGTCTACACCAAAAAAAATGGAACATTAACCTCGAAAAAAATATCTACAGTTCCTTCATGTAAAAAAAAAATCAGTGATATCTCTTTAATACATTAATTTGGAGAGAAAAGTCATGTACATAAGTTCAAATTTCAGCATTCACAATAATGAAATAGTTACATCACGTCAGCAATTTACTTTATTTCCAGAGGATCTAAAGAACATTTCGTGCGATAAGGTAATATAAATAATTCTATAATATATATAATCATTAAGAAAGTTACAAAGCCTTCCCAAGTTACAATTCTCTTTTTGTAATTTTGCGAAAACACGACTGCTAATGATGATAAATGTCTTTCTTCAAAACGCTCATATTTTTGACACAGAAAGTAATCGTTCGATAGTTCAATACACATTAGATACCAATACAGTGTTGTAGACTGAAATTAATTCAATTAAAGATAATACAGTATTTGTTAATGTTTAATACATAATTCATTAAAAAAATAAACTTTCTTAACCGTTTCAATAATGAAAACAAAACTAAAATTACCAAACAAACACAGCAACATTTTAAATGATACCATCACCTATATATTTTCATTTTAAAACGACACTGAAATGATTTTGTCAAAGAATTATGAAGTTCATTGATGTAGTCAAATTAAATTCAAGTCATTTGACAATGGCATTCAACTCCGATTTTTAAATTCATGCAACACATTCTTTACGTTGACATATGTTTCCGTTTTAAATACAACCAGTTGATTATGGCATTTTATAATTTTGTTTATAATTTTTCATTCATATCTGAACACGAATCGCACTAAAATTGATTTTCAAGTAATTTTTTTGTTAATTTTTGATTTATGTCTTAAAGTTTATATTATTCTGTTTTTCTTCATTTTTTATCAATTTAAATGCCACAGTAAATGTATGCAGTGCTGTAGGCTTTTAAACTTCGAAAAGAGTATGATTATAACAAAATAAGTATTATTTATTAGTATAATTTAAGTATTATAATAATTGTGTGCAATAAAAGTTTACTTTATTTAGCTTTTTAATAAACTACAGATACAGATTTTCTTTTTTTATTTCTGACGTGCCTTCACCAAATAACCCATAAATTTTGGGAATAAGCTTTTGCTCCTCTCTAACATCAAAATGCAACCCAGCAATGTTCATAATCAATATGAAAACACATGTATTTGAATGAACTGCTAAAATCGTATTACACGTGCAAATCGTGCGGAAATAGACTGAAATAGGTAGAAAGGCGATAATTTTTCATACGGTATATAATACATTTACTTTCACATGCAAATCATGATTAAATCGAGTGTTGCCACTATTAAAAATATGTCCCTCGTATATGCATGCAGACATGTAAAATGTTAATTTATTGGTTAAAATATGACAGAATCAACTTACACTTTCATTTTACTTTTTCGTTTGATATAACGAACATTTACTATACGTTGCAACATAAAATAATAAGTTATATTCGTATTTGGATAACATCAACATATTTTACAAAAAAATTCCGAAGAACGGCACGGACCAGGCAAGTAGATAATTTGTTAGTCGACTACATTTGCCTGGTCGAAAGAGACTTGATGCAACCAGACACACCAATATATTTGAATTTGATGGATTTACAACCTGTAGGCTAAATGTTAATAGAAAACCTTTGGCACCTAAATTTACATTAGTGAAAATGGTATGTAAAAAAAAAGTAAGGGTATTTATATTCCATACCTATTTCATGTCATATGAAAGAATTTAGAGGTGCAATTATAAATCTTAAAGTGCAATTATTTCAATTAAATATATATAGTTGAGCTTTATAAAATTATGTATGCCTGTGTCTAAATTTAAAAAAAAAGACTCAGCTGCTGTGCAAATAAAGCATTAACAGCATGACATATCTGTATTGATCAGCATTCGAACTGAGCTAAAACGACACACATAGTCTTGTTACCACGTTATCTAGGTTACCATGAATATCATACACAATCATAATTGTGCTTGTATAATAGCAATATGCTTTATTCATGTCAAATAAAAAACTTCAGTAAAAATGTATGTAATAGTTTATAATACTACAAGTTTTTAACGTTGCTTTTCATTGGTAACCTTGACGTTTATATACACTATACACACCGCTGCAATTCCCTATAAAAGTATATCCAGACAAAAAATGCTTTTATGGAAGAAATACGGAAGTAAATTTTCTAAAAAAGCGAATGATGAATGCACGGAATCATTGCTAGAAAGTTAAAACCTTACTTAAGTAACAGCTTAATGTATGGAACAATTTATTGCATTTACGTACAAAAGTATACTGTATTGTGTGTTAAATAACAGAGTAAACGTATCTGACAACTCCGGAGAATTAACCATACGCTTAGAATTTTATTTTAAAAAATCATGAGATATATAGCTTTACACCGTTTATAGTTACACTATGCTCAGTCTTTTCTGTTTTAAGATGAACTTAATCAGCTTTATCTTTAATAATATAGACCATTATTATGGCGTCACGTTTTATAATATAGTAGCCTACACACTGGCCTCTTGGATGGCGTAAAGTCACAATTTCTCAAACCAGTGTCAACTGCCTTGGACATTTTGTTAACATTCGGTCCTGGTCCATAGCTGTCTAAACAGGCACGTGTGTTGATACGAATTATTCTTGGTGATTGATCTGATATACCCCTTGTTCCATTAAAGTTATTTCCTCTAAGTTCATAACTTTGAATACTTTCTTAACAATGATCCATCCAAAGTTATCGATCGAGCAGGCAGTAACTCTGGCTCTCGAACCAGATATGCATAAATGCAAAATCCATTTCTATCTGTTGGAATATCATATTCAGAATAGATTTCAGAAACACCCCCTAAATAGAAGGGATGAGAAAAATGTTTATCTTTGTTCATTTTTAATGAAGATGATTCATCTTGCACTAAGCTTAACTCAGCAGCATTATCAGCTGCACTTTGTGGAAGTGTAAGGGCGATTGGTTCATTTTGAGTGTGCACTTGGTTTTCCTTTTCACAATATATTTCAAGACTTTCATCAGTTTCTCTAATGTTTTGAGTTGTTGTTCATTGCTCTTGTAACTCGTCTTTAGTGATGGACATGTATTGCTTTCCGGAAATGTATTTTCTTCTGCTGCATTTCTTGATATGCTAGTTTCATTTCTAGTTCACATGTTTTAAAAACGTTTTCTAAGTTATCACCATTAACTAGGCTTGTGTTCAATTTTCGAATTGATGACTTCAGCTTGTACCATTTCCAACTTTGTTTCAATACTTTCACTATTTGCAACACAATGACAAGGACACACATTATTATATGGTAATGCTACTTCAACATATGTTGGTTTAACACAAAGATCTTGTATCTCTTAAATTGCCTCAATAACCACAGCTGGTAATATCTGTGATCCATAGGAACGACTGTTTGCTTTAGATTTGATAACCTGCAACGATAACAAATCAGCCTGGTCTTTTGTCAGCATATCTGTATTATTTGAAAACGACAGGGAACAGCTGTCTCCAGCACCTTCAAAAAGAGCAAATAGTGCTCGGTTGTTTTTGCCCTGTAAAAGAAATATCATATATTTAGATCATATATTTACAAAATTTGAGTGATACAGTAAAATGTGATATTTACGCGACGCTAAAATTTCACATATCTCCAAGTCTGAAGAGATTCACGGCCATTAAATCAAATATCAGATCAACTTTTGTGTTCAAATGTCTGGAGCAGAATCCAAATTTATAAGAAGCACAGTGCTGCCGGTTATAATTAACATTTCGTTGCGTGAAAACAGCGCTTTATGTTCTGGAGTTCTTTTTCAACAGTCATCTATACAATGTCATGCAGGCAAGCTTTATTTATATGTGAAATAGAGCATCCGTTGCCGTGTGGTGTTGACTTCGAAGAACTTGTACCTCATCGCTGTGGGTTCGAATCCCCGACAGTTGACTATGGATCTGAGGTTCACGTTTTATCAAAAGGCCTGGCAAATCTTCATCTACACCAGTACAAGAATGGACGTAAAAACTGAAATGCAACATAAGTCGATGTGTTAGTCCTGAGCCAAGGCCATTGATAAGTATGCAATTATAATTAATTATACAATGATAATTATTATTTAAAGAACAACAAAAATGTTGCATATATAACACTTAGAACACTGTAATAATGAAGCTAAATAAACATTGAATTTTTGTTAGCATGTATGACATCCTGATCCCATTAAACTTCTAAATTGCATGACATTTTAATAACCCAAATGGCTAAAAATGTCAACACATATAATCTTACATCACTTATCGTACCCCTTGACAAGTTGATCTCAGATTTGGAATACATTTGCTTTTTGAAACCTTTCTAGTTCAAAATAATGATCAAGTCAACCATGTTTTTTGATCCGGCAAACATATTAAATGATAGAACGATATATTACCCCCCTTAGACACTTCCCAAACGGCATTGCCCCCACGGCATTGCCTTTGTTAAAAATTGACCGATTTGCATTGATTCTGTAGCGCCTTTAACCGTGTTGTTGTCTATTTACATGCACTTGACGCAATGATATTTGGGGGGTGTTCCATAGCAAATTGATTATTGATAGAAATAAACAAAAACAAAGTCGTCTACTAGGATATGTCCAAAATATATACAACGAAATGATAATATAGAATTTATATATTTTTTGCGAAAAAAAAACAACAAAAAATGCATGCAAAAACGTAAATGAAGCTCCATGACAAAAGATAGACATCAAAAGTTGCTTTAGCTAGGGGGCGTTGACGGTACTTTGCATTTTCCAGTACAGTCCATGAACAGACTCAATCAAACCGAGCCAGGAACATTTTCAATTTTGCCGTGGTGGGCTTTCTTTAGCAATTTTGTTTCCTCAATTTCTATTATATTATAAGCTGAATTCACATGGAGGAAATAAGAAAACAAATAAAAAAGAAAGTGTTCTTTATCTATTTCAATGTCACAGAGTGTAGTGGATAATGATACATTAAGTTTCAAACAATCTGAAGCATATCAGAAGTGTTTCACACCATTATAAAAGCATCGGAAATTATTCTACAAATAGCCCCGAGAAGAGTCTTAGGAGAGAAAGTTAGTTCGTATGTACTGAACTGACTTAAATTTCCTTTTCTAAAACAGAACAGTTATTTACACTTAGTTTATAAAGTAGGAAGATAACAATCATCTGACAGAGACAGAAATATCCTTGTTCCGACTTTGCAGACTTGTTGAAGGGAAGTGGATTGGATGTCATTATATATTGTGAGAGATCAACATGTAAATGCGATATTCGCAGAACGCAGAAAAATTCTGTACCTCGGGTTACCAGAAAAGAGCCCATCAAGGCGCCGAAAAAAAACTGGGGAGAACCTTAAGTCGAAGCAAAAAATGGGTCGTATTAAGGAATCGTAAAGTTTGAAGCATCTCCGATTGAAATTGTTGTAATTATTTTGAGAAAACAAATACTGTAAATATCACTCAAAGTTGCAAATGTTGCAGGCTTTTTTTTTTACTTAAAAAGTCTCATGTTTAAGTTAATTAAAGTTACAGTCAAAAGAAATCTTAAATACTTCGATGATCTGTAGACGTCCTAGTTTTTTTGTTTGTTTTTTTATTGTAATTATTGTTTTTGATAAAATGTTACAATTTTGTATCTAGAAGCCGAACATTCTTAAGAGAGTATTGTTAGAGAGATCAGGTAACCATCATCTAAAACTATGTTTTATAACACTTTACTGTTTTCAAAACGTTTCAGTAAATGTGTAACATTTTCAATTGTTATCTTACCGGAAACTCCGGCCTATCTTCTTGATTATCAGTAATATTTCAATAGCATAAAATTTGACATTCCTCATATTATACCTCCATTATATAAATGTTATGTGAAAAATACAGAGTACGGACAGTTTCAGATGCATGTTAACGTGAACTTAAAAAAACTTTTCAATAAAAGAATACAACAAAATTCAAACAAGTTTCGATATTATATAATGTTTTATTATTAAGAGACTAACTTTGTCAATTCAAAAATCAAATTATGAAATAATACTGTAACTCCCAACGCAGTAAGTAATTCATGATAAATTTTTACATTGACACAAAACTGCTTATGTCGGATTTTTAACTTGATCCTGACATTATTTATTTCATTTCCGAATAATAACCGTAACAAGGCTTCCTGAATTCTACTAGTTATAGATTCATTTATTTCTACAGCTGTTAGTGCTCAGACAAATAATATGTTGTCTTCTTAAAGATTATGTCTTCTTGTAAAAAAATGTATAAACACATTTAATACCAGTTCAGCAACCTCCAGGTTATTCAATTTTCATGAACATTGGAAAACAAATGTATTTATTCTTGGTCGAGCTATTAAGTTATGCTGTAATATATAGTAATTGTGTAAAGATTGTGTTGCACGAGATTCTCGTGCATCAACTAAGCGTATCAGATTTCTATATAAAGTATCGAAAGGTATTTTCAAATCACTCGAGGTAATTGCATTGCTTTATTCGCATGTTTATTTTCCCATCCCATCCATCCCTCCCACCCGCTACAATTTTGATTGAATACACTGGTTTTCATTTCATATTATTGTTTTAAAGGAAAAAGAAGCTTTTTTTCGATGGTTATTCATGTTCTGTTTATATTTAACAGGTGATGCTTTCATTCAAGTATGGAGTGAGAAGAGGCAAAAGTTCAATTAATGATTTATATTGAAATTTATTTCTGTATTTCTGATATTAATAAAAGCAATGCAATTGGCCAAATCCTAATTATAGTCTCGTTGTTTATTATGCTTAATAGCTTTTAAATAGAATAAATAATTTATTTTCGTTTGAGCAAGCGAATTAGAAAATAAGTTAAATGTTGCCGTGTTTGGTTTTTTAGGGATATTTTAATGTGCTGCTACTTTTGCATTCATTTTTAAATCCCAAATATAACAGGAAATTCATATTCTTAATTTGATATATGAGCTGTGCTATGGGAATCCTTGTGTGATCGCAGGAGACGTCTAATGGGTTCCAACAACTAGAGTCTATTTATTTATTTATTTAGTTTTTTCGCTGTTGTTTGTTAGATAAAAAACGTTCTTGGTAGACAAATTCTGTCTCTCTATCAGTGGAAACCAGTTTTTTGAGATTACCGTTCGCCTATAAATTAAAAATATTTATGTAACAATTACTTTAGAACTATTCATCCTTGCATATGTGTCTTTAATACAACACTAAGTTCTTATAATTAAAGACAAAACGTGAGTGTCAATAGCAAAAATCCAATAAACATGTATTTTTTGAAAACTTCGATGAGCTAAATGTTTGAAATTTAGATATTTGATAAAAAAGATAGCGTTTCATTTTTGTTTTGTTTTGTAAGCTACAAATAGGCGCGTCATTACACGATGTGTTGACTGTCTACATGACCAGACAACTGTCCATTTTATAAAGCCTCAGAAACGAGACCAACAATTATCTAGCTGAGACAAATAAATCATAGTATCTTATACAGTCTTCTAATCTTTACTCAGCGGGGAAGGAACGGAAGTCACACCAGAAAGCCTATTTTAACTAACTACCTTATTCATTTCGTAAGAGTAAGAGATAGCAACACTTTATCATGTCAAATTCCTGTAAATTATCGTTCAAAATAACGCTTAAATATCGTTCGAAATAAAGATTTGTTGTTAAAAATGACAATATACTTACAAGATAGCATATTTCGCTATTTCTACTTATTTGTCTATAATGTAATAAAGATAAACATATTTATTCACATGTTATTTTGATACAGTCTGTCTTAACAAAAAGTGAGAAAGAATCGAGATAATTTACATATTTAAATATTTCGGTAAAGTAATTTAAAAGGTGATATTTTTTAATTTATCATTTCCTTGTGTAATGAGAATTCTAAAGATAGTCTGGGCTATTCAACTTTTTTACTCTTTATTTGAGAAAAAAACAACACCAAAAAACAAACAAACAAAAAACAAACAGCAAACAGCATTAATATCTAGAATATACTGTAACGAATAAGCTGATGTATCTGACTTATTATTATATATATTTTGTATATTTTTATGATACATCAATTAATGTACCTGTATGTTGTCTTAACGGAACATGGCAATAAACAAGCATAATTATTAAAGGGTACTTATTTAAATAATTAAATAAAAACATTATGATATAAAAGTGTTAATATAATTGTAAGATGCTCAAAAAAACTATCACTGATAATAAATGAAAATTATATCTTAAATCTGATATCATTATTTGGCAATTAATACACATAACTGCAAATTGCCTCTTACTCGGCAACAATAAGTGTAGCCGCTTTTTTTCATGAATAGACCAGAGCTGATAGTGATAATTTCGATTGGCGGATTTTCAATAGCTATCAGGTGTTTCTGAAACGGTTGATAACTCTGTAACAATGTTAGGATACATTCAAGTTTATTACATAGATAATACATGTAGATCGGCAGAGACAATTGATTTCACAGTAACTTTTTGATATCCTTTTAACTCTCAGAAAAATGTCGATTTATATATTGGTGACTGTTTTTCTTAGAAAAAAAGTAAAGAAAATATTATTTTGTTTCACATGACAGGAATGAATTGCATTTAATTTATCACGTCTAGATATTGTTTTTCGTGTTTTGGCATGAAAACTCATTGTTTTACATGCCATATTAAGTTATTGGACTCCATCCACCCGTAGACCTACGGAAGTGTGTTTGTACTTGACTGCTGGGGGAAAACAATGAGGTATTTAATTAAAGAGGTGACACTCTCTATTCTCTATTTTTGTCTGATATCGAGTTGTAAGAGCCAATTTGCAGTAATGTGGTTAAGACTTTGGTAAGACTCCTTACGTTCGTACGGTCGTCTTAATACAAACTCTTACCTACACACATTCTAGTCTCGTAGTTTGTAATTTCTTTGACATTTATTTCGCCCGTGAAGTAAAGTTGCTTTTTGTAGAGATCAATAATTGTTGTCAGTGCAAAACCTTGTATGTTGTTAAGTATGTGACTTAGCAACAGAAGAAAATAACATTCAAATGTTGTTATACGATTATAATCACTTTTTAAGATCAGACCTGAAGGTCATGTTGCTAAATTAAATTAAATCGGATGTTTCTTCATTTCTTTTCTATTAAATCTTTCACGTATGTCAGAAATATAGACGTTAATGCAATGTATGGTATAATCTCTCTACATATTTCCATAATTGGGAAACACTTGAGAAAAAACAAAGCGCGTCAGGATAAGGTTTCCGATCTGAACTACCTGCACCAAGATTGTATGTACGGCACCTCATATAACAAGTAAAAAATTGCTGGGAAATGCAGCAATATGATTGTCACGGCAAAAAAACAAGAAGAAATACAAAAAATAAACACAAAAAAAACAAATAGTTAAGTGTAATGTTAAGGTATCTCCAAATAGCATTGTGTTGAATTGACAGGTTAACTTGTTCAGAAGGTTTTAAAGTATTATAATGTAACTTGTTACAAGAGCCATGCATATGTAGTAGAGCAGAATAATTTATCATTCTTTGTGTACTGCATACCTCTTGAGTGAGATCTATCCACATATGAAGTTTCATGTCTCAAAAAAGCTTTTGCAGTTATGCCCTGGACAAAATTAAGTATTGAAAAGTAAACAAAGGGCAAAAAACCTGAAAATATGCACGGTAGTTAAAAGTCTTGTGTGCCGCACTCCTCCTCACTTGAGATCTATCCACATATGACGTTTCACGTTAATACCTATAACAACTGTTTGAGATAAGCTCCGGACAGAAAAGTTTGAAAAAATAACAAAGGGCAATAAATTAAAAAATTATAAAGGGTAAATTTCATTCTTGCGCAACAAACATTCCTGGAGTCCCAATAATATCAAAATCTCCAAATAATTTTCACAAAATGAAGTTTTCATGTGACACCTCAAAAAACCCCTTTTTGAAGGTTATTATTGCTCCACTCACAGGGTTGGAAAAATTAAAGTATGAAAAAAATTCTAACTATAAGCAAAAACGGGGCAAGAACTCAAAAACTATGAAGGAATTATTGAGTTTTAATCACTCCCTTTTTTTCTAATAAGCACTGCATACCCCTGGGTGTGATCTTATCTACCTAAAAATGTTTCATGTTTTGATATAAACACCAGAGGCTTTTTTGTATGAAAAGGAATTGTAACTTCTCAATTTTTGAGATAAGCTCCGGACAAAAGGCTTTTGTAAGTTATTACTCTGGGAAAAAAATTTAGTATGAAAAATAAACAAAGGGCAAAACTGAAAAAATAATTGCACCGGTCGGTTTATTCATTTCTTGTGTGCAGCACTTGGCCTCCTCAATTTAGATCTATTCACTATGAAGTTTCAAGTTATTTCCTTTAACACTTTTGAATAAAGCTCCGGACAAAAAAAGTATGAAAAATAAAAAAATGTCAATTAACTCCAAAAAAATTATAAAGGGTAGAGTTAAACATTCTTGTGCACAACATTTTGGTACTTAATAAGATCTTAATCACCTATGAAGTTTTCATGTTGGCATTTTTAAAAAGCTTTTTTGGAGATATGCTCCACTCAAAGGTGAAAAGATTAGTATAAAAAATAAAAAGGGCAATAACCAAAAATTATGAAGGGTAGATTATCACCCCTATGAACTGCCACACCTACTGAGTGAGATCTATCTACCTAAGTTATGAGTTTCATGTTGAAATATCTCAAAGGCTTTGTAGTTAACTCTGGACAAAAATTTAGTATGAAAAAATAAACAAAGGGCAATAACTGACAAATAATTTTCATTCTTGTGTGCAAGCACTTTCCTCCCTCAATGAGATCTATTCACCATATGAAGTTTCAAGGTGTTACCTCTAACACTTTTTAGATATGCTCCGGACCAAAAAAATTTTTAAATGGAAAAGTGACAAAAGTTCAATATAATGGGTACAGTTATCATTATTTCGCACAACATTCCTCCTCAATAAGATCTATCCACCTATGAAGTTTCAGATTGACATCTTAAAGTTTTTATTTAGTTATGCTCCACTCAGGTGAAAAATAAAGTATGCAAAATTACAAAGGACAATTACTCAAAAATTATGAAGGGTAGAGTTATCACTTTTTTGCACTGCACACCTCCTGAGTGAGATCTATCAACATATGAAGTTTTATGTTGATATCTTAAAGGCTTTTTGACTTATGTTCTGGACAAATATTAAATTTGAAAAATAACAAAGGGCAATAACTGAAAAATTGTGCAGGGTAGAATCATCATTGTTGTGCACTGCACTTCTCTTAAATATGATTTATCCGCCTATGAAGTTTCAAGTTGATACCTCAAATACTTTTTAAGATATGCTCCGGACAAAAATGGGGACGGAAGGACAGACGGAGTGAGGACAGGCAGACGGACGGAGACTTATTTCATATCCCCTACCGCCTTTTCGGCGGGGGATAATTAAACATTTTTCAGCTCATATCTAAAGGAAACTCAGAATTTTGCTCACAATAATGAGACATGAATTCTGAATGAAGTTTGATGTTGTGTAAAGACTGATTTAGGGACCAAATTAAGATATTGTATAACCTGTTATTGTAAATGCTTTCTATGAAACGCATATGGAAAACCAAGTCTCATTTTAGAGAAAAAATGTTTTATTACGCAAGAAAATGAAATTATTCAAAAAAGACAATTAAAGCTCTTAATTCTTAGAAATGTAATGTTCAATAAATATTCGAACAAATAAAAAACTTGCGAATTTCTCAAGTGTGTCGAGAGGATGTGCGGAAATGTGTTAATATAAAACGCTGATATTTCGTGTGTTGATAAAAATACTGTTTAGATTCTATATGATTTGAAAAAAAAACTGTTTCTATGTACTTTTCACGGAAAAGAGCTGTACAATGATTGCGTAAAAAGCCAATAAAATGTCGGCTGTAGAAATCGAAAAGGAATCTTGTCACGTGACTTTTGCCCATGCTACCGAAAACTACCCATCACAATATCTCGGCATTGAGACGCCGTGAAATTATGTAATTTATATTCAAATTTGATTGAATTATACACCTAAGCAGAGGATTAGGGTTAAAGCAAGTCCCAGCTCAAGTATACTGGGTAATTAATATTTTAAAGTTGTAATTTTAGAACACTGTTACAGTGTTAACTTGAACACTACCATAAACAAATGTTTTCGATAGTCAATACCACCAGATTTATTTATGGACCTTTTCTCCTACAACGAGTGAAATTATACATACGGGTCGTCTATGGCCGAGAGGTTAAGAGCGTTATTTTTAAACCGCTGTGCGTTCAAATTTCGATTCTTTCATACGTCTCTGTAAGCTATCCAGCTAGCTTTCGGAAACGTCAGTGGCCCGTTCGTATGGAAGGGCACCTGAGGTTTACATGCACCAGTAATTCTGGAAAGTCACCAGTTAACTGTGTTAGTGCGACTTAACCCATCCCACAAAAAGTATATACATATGCTAAAGTGTAATTGTTCTTTCTAGAATGCACTTAAATAAGTTGTTTTTGAAGTTTTGTTTGCTCCGTATTACATGTTTACACGGGTTTAGAATAATAGTGTCATCAGAAGTTCCGATCAAGGTAAATGTAATATTTTCAAGTTGTTGTTTGATTTAGTTGTAAGCACATTAAGTGCCTTACAAATTAACTCGCTATAACAAAATAAAAACCTTTTTAGATACTTTTGGTTATAAACCATTTGTTTTGATTCGGATATCTCATTTTACGAAAAACGGCCTTCATTTCAGATAGTACACAATATTCGTAATATCTGTCATATGTTGCAGTTCAGATCTGAATATCCGTGCCGAGGGGACAGAAACATAAATAAGGTATCAAAACAGCTGTACCAAAATGGGAATGTACAATTTATTTAAAAAACTGCCACGAAAGTACTCAATTTGGTGTTATGCAACTAGTCACATAAATGTTTTTCGAAATTTAGCAAACTCATTAGGTTACCAAATAACAAAAAATATATAAACTAACATATTTTTGCTTTAGCAAGTAGAAAACACGCGCAATTCCCTAGCTCTTTGTTGAATTTGTTGGAGTAGTTTTATTTCATTATTTAACCCCCCCCCCCCCTCTGGATTGAATATGCTATTTGTTCAATTAGAAGTTTCTGTATGGATCGCAAGATTAAATTTTCCAACAATGAAATTAAAAAACGATATTTTCATTCCGAAAATTTATATGAATATAACGTATATCATTAACGATATATGTTATTCATTAACCGTGTACCAATTATAGATGTTTAACAAGGATATATTTCTGTTCCTTTATATTGATGTTAAAGAAATTCGGCCCATGTGACCTTCCTCTCTACTAGCAGTTTCACTCCACATGTGTTAAATTCGACAATGAAAACAAATGCCTTACCTTTGTTTATTTCTGGGATACACGACGGCTGATAATGGTTACAAATGATTACACAAAATATGATATAAATTTATTTGTTTAGAATTGAGATGTATTGTAGCACATTTTTGCGTCAATTTCTATGTGGGTAATTAAACAGCGTCATGTTATGTAATTACATTTCCCTGTGCATTAAATAATGATAACAACAATAGAGAAAGGGAGATCTTTCAGAGCAATGAAAACAATAATAACAGAGTAACATTGTAAACTTAGTTAGGTTGGGTCTGTTTATGAGATATAGTAAAATGTGCAAAATATGAAAAAAGATCACTGAGAAATAGCGTCAATCAATGAACGAAAACCCTCTCACGATCCCTAAAACCGGCTTAAATGGTTTTGAATACTCACCACTCAAAATTTGGAATATATCATCCAGAATTACCAGCAATTTAAAGACACTTAGAAGAAGTACATATATATATTTACAACTAGCACATATCATTTTACATCCAGTGTTGTATTAAATCTGCCAAAAGGTAGACCCTTCAAATATCTCTTACATTAAATGACAAATGCAAATGACAAGTTATAAGGCCTTCGGCCCATACACACATAAAAATATAACACAAATATATATCGTTGCATATTACAAATCGAACGTTTAAGACATAATTAAAATACGTGTAGCAAAATGACAACAGTTATCATATAGAAATAGATTGAAATAATAAAGGATTCATTAAATTGTTTTGTTTGTTTGAAAAATTTTACGCCTTTTCCCAACAGTATTTCAGTCATATAGGCGTGTAGTATCCTAACAATCGTTCCTGGAGAGTTACACCAGTACTAGACTACCTTCCTCCGCGCTAAACTGCCAAAGCATCTCCCGGGAATCGAACCCACGCCAGAGAGGTAACTGGATTAGAAGTCATCGACTCTTACCCCTCGACCACGGGGACGGTTAATTCATTTAATAGTTCTAATTATCTACACATAGACAAAAATTGATCTTGTTCTCTAAGCACATATAAAGAAAAGTTGTGTGCACACAAAATGAAAATAAGGCAAATCCTAGTATATGTCGATATAAAAGGGAGAAAAAACGATTATGCCGTGAAGTTGAATTTTCGTAGGCTGATTGGGTGCATTTATAGGACATACTAAAGAATTAATCGTAATTATCTACAGAGAAAGTATCATAAGAAATAACATTATAAACAATACAATATTGATCAAATATTTTCATTCAAATCTTTTTGCATAACATTTCGGATGATGTACCTATACTTTCAGGTCACTAAGACTTACTGATGCGAAAACAATTCATTAATTCAGTGTCAGCTTTATGTTTAAATTTTACGATCGTCTTAATAATTAGAAGTCTTTGTTTGGTGATAAACATCAGACCGAGAACTGATTTACAGCATATATTCTGTCATAAAAGAGAAACAGTTTAGACAATAACAATGCATAAAAATAATAAATGGCAATGTTGCATGATTCTAGAACATAAACAGTTTCAAATTAAGTTGTTAGTTTACTCACATTTGTATGAGAATAATTCAAGATGATGGATTATAAATCATATTAAAAAGAAACTATTGAATAATGAGAGCACTTCTCTGCAATGCCTTTAATATATAACATTACTTTCCAATGGCGGTGTAAACAAGATTTTCAAGTTTAATGTCACACGGGATCATTTCTGAAGAAGTTTCAAAAGGAAATAATGCTGAAAATGTATTTTCTAATTTTAAACACACTGTTGACAAATGGTAATTGACGTATGTGTTTGTAGAGTTGATTTGAATTATAGTGAGGTAAATGTAAACCCACACGTGTTTTTATGACGCATATACATGCTTTAGGACCAGGTTACATTTCCATCACTACTTACGGTGAGGAACCTTCTTTATTTTCTAGTGCAAGAAGTTGGAATCACTAATACATCTATGGTACCCGTACCAGATGCATATTCAATGACGTATTCACATAATTAATTGAATTAACCATAGCTGTTGTGAGTGATATTCTGCCTGTGTCGTGAAGAAAACGTTCTTCGACTGTTCACGAAAATATGTCACTAAGCTATGAAATCTGCGAAAGGCCTAATAAAAAAGACTGAGTTAAATTATCTACAATTCTCTTACATCTATTGCTGTTAAATTGCTTGGTGATGTGATATTTCTGACAAATATGGATGAGAAATTTAATTAGTTTAAGAAATTTAAAATACATTCAACTTCCCACTTTTTCTGCTTATTTTTTGTGGATTGATTTGATTCTTTTTTTTTTTTTTTTTGTTTTGGCAACATAGCATTTAGTCATTTATCTTAAAAGCAGATTCCATTAAAAAGACAATAAAACATGCTAGTTCTATCTTAGTTTAACAGGAAGAAAAAAATGAAAATAAAAAAGAACTTTGTCACAGGACACAGCGTATTATATAACGGTCCACAAAAAATGATTTTGTTCATTTTTTTATCACCATATTATCCTGCTTTTCGTCCAGATTTTCTAACTAGAAACTATTTTTTTTATTTAAACAGAAGAGTTATTTACGGAACAAAACATAAAGAAGTAGGTCATCAATCTCACAGCGACATAAATATCATTGTATCGACTTTTAGTTTAGGTATAAATAGGCGTCTTAATCGTATTGACGGGAAGTGGAACGGATGTCAGTCTGAAAACACTTTTTGGAATGTCTTATTTACTTAGGACTGGAAGAAAACACTGTCATCTTTAAAAGTTTAAATTATTTATTTTTAGAAGAATTTAGACAAGGGTAGAACATCATCACAGTTACACCAACAACGGACCTATCAGGGCACCGAATAAAACATGTGAGAACTCAAGGGCAAAGCAATCATGAGCCGACGTAAATTCAAAAGTATGTATGCTGTACAAGTTATCTTATTGTTGTATCTGCTTCGGAATCTAGTACTCATAATAACAAGACGTGCTTATAGGCGTCCTTTATAACCTCCAATGCCTAAAATGAAATTAAGAAGTTGAAATGTACGCGATATGGAGAGTCTTAAGGAAATCATTAAAATACGCGAAATACATTTTCTGAATAGAATGCCCCGAATAAAACTTAAAACTGTCTAATCCTTGTTTTGACAACTTACATTAATTTACTTTGAATAATACTTAAAAGGAACATTATGCCTCCGAAACATACAAATCTTACTTCTTTAGAAAGGGCAAACATATTTTTATAACGCTTAAATAAGAATGTAACTCAGGTAAGTAGCGATTAATGTGACATAATTTGTCATAAAAGTAGCAAAGGGTAAACAAAGTACTATTTTGATTTCCATACAAAATATTAATTCGCTATAACTGTACTTATTGCCAAAAGGAACAGATGAAAATATTATTCAAGTATTTGAACAATGAGTAATGAGATACTATAAAGATGCTCCAAAATTAAAAAGCTTTTGAGAAATAAAAAAAAAATGCTGAGGCATAACGGGCCTTCAATGTAATATGAGATGCAACCCATTTATCTTTTATTCAATATAGGCAGGCAATCATCCGATGAAATTTGAACACTGTAAGCCAAATGAAACTTGTGGTATGCTTCAAAAAGCACAATTTTCAGTGTAAAGATCATTGTGACACTGATCTTTGACCTTAAAATCAGTAGGGTCATGTATTGGACATGACTGTTCATCCTATAAAATTTTACAGCTATAGGTTGATTAATAAGTAAATAATTAAGCGGAAACTGTTTCAGTTTTAGGGTAATAGTGACCTTGACCTTTGATCTTGTGACCTAAAAATCAATAGAGGTCTTCTACCTAATAAGGATAGTCATCCTATAAAGTTTAAATACTGTGGACCAAATGGAACTTTAGTTATGCCCCGGAAACTGTTTTCAGTTTTTAGGTAAAAGTGACCTTGACCTTTGATATTGTGACCCCAAATCAATAGAAGTATTCTACTAAATATGAACAATCATCCTTTAAAGTGTGAATATTGTGGGTCAAATGGGATTTAAGTTATGCTCCGGAAACTGGTTTCACTTCTAAGGTACTAGTGACCTTGACCTTTGACCTTGTGACCCCAAAGTAAATAGGGTCTTCTACCCAATATGGACAATCATCACAAGAAGTTTGAATATTGTGGACCAAATGGAACTTAAGTTATGTTCCGGAAACTGTTTTCAGTTTTAAGGTAATAGTACCTTGACCTTTTACCTTGTGACCCTAGAATCAATAGGGGTTTTTTACCCAATATGGACACTCATCCTATGAAGTTTATAATTGCGGCTGAATGGAACTTAAGTTATGCTCCGGAAAAAAATATTGCTAACGGACGGACGGACAGACAAACTGACGGACAGACGATAGGGGGCATATCATAATATGCGCGAAATTCTTTCGGCATATAAAAAAGGTTTCTTGATCTACTTTAATGTCACATAGTGTAGAGGATAATGATACATTAAGTTTTAAACAATCTGAAGCATATCAGAAGTGTTATACTCCTTTATTAAAACATCGGAAATTATTCTTTAAATAGCCGCGATGAGAGGCTAGGGAGGAACTGTTAGTTCTTAAGTACTGTAGTGAACTGACTTAAATAATCTTTTCTAAAACAGAACAGTTATTTACACTGAGTTCATAAAGTAGGAAGATGACAATTATCTGACAGAGACTAGTATATCTTTGTCCCGACTTTGCAGATTTCTCATCCGTTTTGACAGGAAGGGAAGAGGATAGGATGTCATTATATATTGTGAGAGATCAACATGTAAAGGCGACATTCACTGAACACAGACAAAGTCTGTATCTCAGGAAAACAGCAAAGAGCCAACCAGGGCGCCGAACAAAATATTGGGGGAGAACTTAAAGTTGAAGCAAGAATGGGTTGTAGTAAGGAATCGTAAAGTATGAAGCATCTCCGATTGAAATTTTTGCATAAATCTTGAGAAAACAGATTCTGTAAATAACACTCAAAATTGTAAATGTTGCAAGCTTGGTTTTATTTGGAAAATACTCATGTTTAAGTTATTTTAAGTTATAGTCAAAAGAAATCTGAAATACTACTATGATCTGTAGATGTCGTAGTTTTCATTTGGAAATATTAGGTTTGAATATTAAAATGGTACAATTTTTTATCTAAAAGCCTAACATTCTTGAGAGAGTTCTGTTAGAGTGATCAGGTAACCATCATCTAAAACTTAGTTTTATAACAACCATAACTCCTTACTGTTTTCAAAACGTTTCACTAAATGTGTAACATTTTCAATTGTTATCTTGCCGGACTCACCGGCCTATCTTTATGATAATCAGTAATATTTCTATAGCATAAAATTTGAAGAAGATATATATTTAGCGGTAACGTATTTTCCGCCGGAAAATTCGCCATTTCATATAATTATGAAATAGACTTATTTCAACAATTAGGAACTGATATCAATTATTTCCAAAATAGGGGAGCTGTATTTGTGGTAGGGAAACTTAATTCAAGAAAAGGCCAAAATTTAGACTATATTGAAAATGACTATAGCATTCATAATGAAAACCAAGACATCGAAATACCGTTACCGTGAGCAACACGTGATTTAACATCAAATGTTTTGGTGACTATTTATTAGACCTTTGTAAAGCTACAAATATGCGCGTAGTAAATGGTCGTCGGCACGATGACGCTTTACACGGAAATTTTACGTGCATGACCCATAATGGGGAAAGTGTCGTTGACTATCTATTTACAACATCGCCGAACTTCAATAAAGTTTCATACTTTGCCATTTAAAAACTTAACGACTGTTCGAATCATGCACCAGTGTCTTTTTATTTAAAAGCATGTACTGTTCCATTTTGTAAATGACTGCTTAATGTAAAACGAACAACCAATACATTATCACTGTATGCAGAACTGGGCAGATTCCCATAGTACATTAATAGATATGTGCGAATTGTAAAATATTTTTTTAAAAATTGTATGGTCGAACAATAAAAGATTTTATAATCAGAACTATTGTTACAGACCAAAGACAAGACATTTTTTATAATACTGCTACTGTTAAATGGTCGTCGAAAGTATGTGTTTTATAACAAAATGCTGGATTTTGTGATGTCTGAGAATTTCCAGAGTCAGTTAATATAGATGTATTTATACCAGTGTTTATTAATCGCCTTAGGGATATATATATTTATATGACTAATTGGCATGCTAGTGTTCAGACATGCGCGTAGTAAATGGTCGTCTGACTATATTGAAAATAACTATAGCATTCATAATGCTATTCATTATGAAAATATCAACAAAGGGCCATAATTCTGTTGAATTTTGTCGCAGCGAAAATTCCTTCCTTTACTACCATTTACACATTTTTAAGGTTGTTCATCCCTGGAAGTTTAAGCAAAATTTGCCATCCGGTTTAAGAGGAGTTGCGTTCACAAGATTTCGGGACGTACGGACAGACGTACGGTCGGACGTTCCAACATTTTGGCTTAAGGGGCTATTTTATTTGTTATTTTATTTGTTTTCTTAGGGACAACTAGCCCCTAAACCCTTTGATCACGGAATGAACATATTGTTCTCTTTTGTTCTCTTTACTGTTATATAGCCCCTAAACCCGAAATGTTTGTTCGGACAGACGTACGGACGGACGGACAAGTGCAACGCTATATGCTCCCCAATTTGTGGGGGCATAAAATTCAAATATATGAAATAATACTGTAAGTCGCAACGCAATAATTAATTCATGATAAATGTATACAGCGACACAAAACTGCTTATGTCGGGTTTTTTTAACTTGATCTTGACATTATTTATTTCCTTTCCGAATAATAACGGTAACAAGGCTTCCTAAATTCTGCCAGTTCTTAGAGTCACTTATTCTTACAGCTGTTAGTGCTCAGACAAAATCTATGTTGTCTTCTTATAGATCTTGTCTTCTTGTAAAATAATGTATAAACACATTTATTACTAGTTCAGCAACCTCTAGGTTCTTCACTATTATTGAACATTGGACAACAAGTTTAATCTTGCCGTTTTGGCGATTCTTTAAGGATATTTTAATGTGTTGCTACTTTTGCATTTATTTTCAAATGCAAATACAACAACAAATAAATTCATATTCTTAGATTGATAACTGAGTTGTGCGATTAGAATCCCTGCCTGATCGCAGGAGACGTCTAAATGGGTTTCAACAACTGGAGCCTATGTATCTCTAAGCTCCATCAGGTAAGTTGGGCGATTTCGGTGTCATAAAGACAGTTTATCGTTATAAGTTAATCTGAAATAATCAGCTGGATGTTTCATCGCTCATACTGTGATACCAATATAATAATGAAACAACATTAAGATTTCATTAAATAAATAAGTGTATGTTATATTTTCTTCGTTTTTATTTGTTACACAAGAAGCCGGTTTTTGGTAAGCAAATTCTGTATCATTACGAGCGGATACGAGCACTTTGAAACTACCGTTCGCTTGTAAATCTGCAATATTATATAAAATTTACATTGCAACTTTTTTATTTTGGCGTGAATGCCTTTAATAAAACAGTTAGTTCTTATAATAGGCGACTAACGTGAGTGTCAATATAACATGTATTTTCTGTTAAACTTCTAAATATTTAGAATTAAGAGCTTTGGTATAAAATAACGTTTCATTTGTTTCCAAATTTGCGTTCTTAGCTTCAGCTAACCAGGGCAGGGATAATTTTACTTCTTTAAGAACAGACATGATATGTTGACTGTTTACAAAACTAGAAAACTGTCTATTTATAAGGCCTAAGACGCGAGACCAGCAATTATCTAGATGCGACAAATAAATCATAGTATCAAGAGTCTTGTAGTAAATGGGCGCAGTGGGAAACGAGCGGAAAAAACGACAGCCTATTTTAACTTACTATCTTATTTATTTTGTAGGAGATAGCAACACTTAATCATGACAAAACATTCCGGTAACTTATCATTCAAAATAAAGCTTTATTTTTCAAAATAAGGATTCATTGTTATAAACCACAAGCATTCTTGATTTCGCTATTCCTTCTTATTTGTCTATTTTGTGACATAGTAATAGATATATATTTATTAACAGGTTATTTTGATGTTTTATATCTTAACTATAAATATAAGATGATTTAATTTATTCGATAGAGTAAAAAACTGTTTTTTGTGGGGTTATTGTTTTTTTTTTCTCGTTTGTTTGCTTTTTATGTGAATTTATCAAGTCCTTTGTGTAATGAGACTGAATATCCTATGCACTCTATATAACGATTATTTGAGAAACAACAACAAAACACAACAACAAACATGAACATGATTTAGAATGTACTGTACTGAAACAAATAAGCTAGTGTGTCCGACTTTTTATCATATATATTTATATTGTATTTTTTTATAATATATCAAAATATGTACTAGTATTTTGTTTGTAAGCGGTAAAAACAAACCTACGTTGTAAGTAGGGTATTTATTAGACTAGTGAAGAATCTTGTTTTCTGTAATTAACATCTTAATAATGATGATATAAAAGTGTAAATTGCAAAATGCTCTTCAAAATGATCACGGATCATAATAAATGATAATTATATCTTAAATGTGATATCATTATTAATTTTAGCAATTCATACTCATATTCTAGTCTCGTGTCGTTGTACTTGCTTTGATATAAGTTTTACCCGTGAAAAGATTATTGTTATCTATAAACCTTGTGAGATGTTAAGTATGTGACTTATTAACAGAAGAAAATCACATTCAAAGGTTGTTTTTGGATTATAATCAATTTTTTTTATAGTTCATGCCTGAAGGTCATTTTATTGCTTTATTGAATATAAATCGGATGTTATCAAGAAATTTCTTCATTTTTTGTCTATCAAATCACTAACTTATGTCAGATATATAGACGTTAATTCCATGTATTATATAATCTCTTTTACATCTTTACATAATTTGGAATCA
The DNA here is from genome assembly GCF_026571515.1 of Ruditapes philippinarum. Taxonomy (NCBI): domain Eukaryota; kingdom Metazoa; phylum Mollusca; class Bivalvia; order Venerida; family Veneridae; genus Ruditapes; species Ruditapes philippinarum. The sequence goes on along the minus strand of NW_026857589.1, from coordinate 206,086 downwards.
CATGAGAAAACATAGCGCGTCAGGATCTGAACTACCTGCACCAAACTTGTGTATATGGTACGTCATATAATTATGTAATTTGAATTGAACCTTGAAGCGGTTAGAGACCGTATAGATAGATGTAAGGTGATGGTGATTTTTACAACAGTTTGAAGGTAGCCACTGCAATATTTTTGTAAGTAATGTTTTAAGCGGACAGACAGGGCACCATTTCTATGAATCAAATCAATTATGTACAGTCAACAATAACAAATCATAGCCGGTACGTTAAAAGACAAAGACGGATATTTTTATATACTTTAAATAGAGAAAAACAGAATCCCTAAGAAAGCCCAACACGGCAAAAATTGTAAAATGTTGCAGGCTCGGTTTGACCCTTAAATAATTCTTTTAAAACAAATCGGCTTAAATCGACTACTATGTTTGATAAAATGAACTTTGTGTGGCATTTCTTGGTTAGTTATACACCAAAGCAGCGGTTGAGGATTAAAACTAGTCCCAGCTAAAATATTTACTTAATATTTTAAACAAACAATCTCTAGTTGTAATTTTATAATACTTTTACTTGAACACATAGTACAATAAATAAATGTTGTTTTTCGATAAAAAAGACCACTGGTTTGATTTGTGAACCTTTTCTCCTACAACAAGTGAACAAATATATTTATACGGATCGTCTGTGGCCGAGAGGATAAGTTCGTTATCTTTAAACTGCTGTGCGAATGCATCCCGATACTTTAATATGTGTAAGCTACCCAGCTAGCTTTCGGAACGTCTGTGGCCCGTTCGTACGGATTGACACCTGAGGTCTACATCCACCAGTAATTTTGATAAAGTCGCCATATAACATTACACTGTGTTGGTCCCCCCTCAACAAAAAAGTAAATACATGTGCTAAATAATAATGTTAAGTGTTCTGTCCAAAATGCACTAAGATTAGCTTATTGGAAGTTTTGTTTGTTCTTTTGAGTTACATGTTTATACGGGTTAAAAATAGTAGTGCCATCAGAAGTTTCCATCAATGTAAATATCATATTTTCAAACTGTTGTTTGATTTAGTTGTAAGCTTATTTAGGGCCTCACAATTTTGCTAGCTATAGAAATAAATATTTAGATCATTGTTTTGGTAATAAACAGTTTGTTTTGTTTAGGATATCTCATTTTACAATTAATATCTGTCATATGTTGTGGTTCAGATCGGAATATCCGTCCCGAGGGGATCCGTTCATTTGGCGGTAACAGGTCTTGCCGATGTGATAGCATATCTTGCAAATTCTACCATATACCATCTTATTTTAAATTTTCACCGTAATGAATCAAATTTCCATGATAATTTTTGTCATTACATTCGTAAATATTTTCTTGCAACAGCGTTTCAAATTACAACTTCATTCAAATCAGAGTAATTAATTCATCCCAAACATGCCATTGAGCACGCGACTCATCTGACACCCACCATGAAAAGATGTAATTATCGGCATGGGTAAAATTAACGAATACACCAGTCTGATATGCAAGAAATATTATGTAAATGTTTATAGAAATATATAAGTGCAGTATAAAGTCAACTGTACAAAATGGGAATGTGAAATTTATTTTGAAAAACTGAAACGAAAGTACTCAATTTGATATTTGATGTTATGAAACCAGTCATATAAATGTTTTCCGAATAACGATATTGTTGATTCGTGTGTACTCAAAGTTAGCAAATTCGTTAGGTTACCAGATAGCAAAAATATACACTGTAAAGTAAAATCTTAATGTTAGGAATATAGAAAAAAAATTGCGTTTTCTTACAATTTGACGTTTCACTTACCTAGCAGTTACAATCATGTGTTCACTTCAACCATATAAACAAAGCAATTAAGCAACTTTCTGTCAAAAATATCAAAAACAAATTTCTTACCTTTCGGAATAGAAGTCGTTTGATAATGATTGATTTTATGTCACAAGTGATGACACAAAATATACATAGTTCTTGTTTCTAAATGTTTATAATATGCAACAATTTAATACTAAATTATAAGCATTCGTCATTTAAGTTACATAAATTTTAACATTTTCATCGTAACAGTATGAATTTTATTCTAGTTCTGCTAAAGAGGTGATGACTTCAGAAACAAACAAAAAATAAAATCATAGAGATAGTCAATATCTACTAAAAATAATGAATGAAATTTATTGATCTAAAGTTAAAATGTTGACAATGCTTCACATTTTAATTGTTTATTTGGGTTTAACAACATAATGACATTGATCATTCCGCACCAAATCATTTAAGAGTGTCATGTACCAAAACGAAAAAGAATAACACTGCCACGTGTATGTTTAAGGAAAGCAATCCAAAGCAAAGTAAGATTCCCATTAAAAATAATGAAGCAATGATTAAAAGCGAAATTCAAAACAATTCAATAAATAATTCATAAAAAGTCATAACCATTGTTATTGGTTAACTTTATTAATGCAATACGGATGAACTTGTTTTATTTGACACTTTTCCTAAGTATTTGGGTCAAAAGACCTATATTTTCGGCCACTAAGACAAACTTACGAGAATACAATTCATTAATTCAGTGTCAGCTTTATGTTTAAAACTGTACAATCGTCTTAATAATTAGACGTCTTTTTTTGGTGATAAACATCAGATCGAGAACTATTTACTGCATATATTCTGTCATAAAAGTAAAAAGATAAGACAATAATTAGTAGAGAGATTAATAAATGACACTGTTGCATTATCATAGAACATAAACCGTGCCATTCTAGTTGTTAGTTTACACACATTTGCATGAGAATATCTAAAAATGATTGATGATCCATCGTACCATCGAAGAAGTTTCCTTGCAGTCAAAAGTAAAGGCAATGTAGCAATTAATTTCAACGTAGTCTTTTAAATAATCAATTGTTCAGCACAGTAAAATTAACTCACATACATCATTTGTAGCAACAAAAGCAAAGCTTTCTTTAATTATAATAATTATTATACAAATATCAATCATATTTTAGAGCAAGTATGATGTTTACTTCGAAATGTTTTAATTAATACCTTCTTGAGCAATATTTATTTTATGCGAACACTGTTTGTATAGTATAGTTATCTTCTTCATGCTCCGTCCGAACTTAAGCTTTGGTCAGTTCATATTAAGATAATGACGAAAGGAATAACACATTGAGGTGTTCTTAACCTGACACTATAATTTTAAAGCTTATTAACTCGCACATTGTGTAAATAATTCAGATTTATTATTCTTAACGATTATGTAAAAATCTTCCTGATGTGTGACTACTGTTAAAACCCCTTTCTTTTCCAACTGTTATCTGTTTGTCTTCATATGAAGTTATATGTTTGGTTTTGCCAGTATTGTGGTTATTAGCATTCGTAATGTCTTCGGTCTATAATATATTTGGCCAATATTATAAATAATAACGTTTTTGATACCGTAGCAATTTAATTATTTTAAGAAGTTTAAAATACATTCAACTCCACATTGTTTAATGTTTTTGTGGTTTGTTTTCATTTTTGCTTTCCACAATATAACATGCAGTAATTTATCTTAAAAGCAAATTGCATTAAAATAGTAATAAAACATGTTTTTTGTCTTAATTTAGCAGGAAGAAATAAGGACAGATATAAAAAAGAACTTTATCACAGGTCATAGCTGATCATTACACATAACGTTCCAGAGCACTCTGAAGCAATTTAAAGATGTTGTTCCCTACTTTATTACAATATTAAATAATCTTTTCTTCAAAATTTTTCAAGTACTTAGTTAAAATTTCTTTCCTTACACAGAACAGTTATTTAAAGAACAAAACATAAAGACGTTAGTCTTTAATCTCACAGCGACAAATATATCATTGTATCGACTTTTAGGTATTAATAGCCTTTTAATCATATTGACGGGAAGAGGAACGGCTGTCAGTCTGGAAACACGTTTTGGAATGTCTTATTTACTTAGGATTGGAAGACAACACTGTCATCTTTAAAGATTAAGATATTTAGAAGAATTTAGAAAAGTCAGAAAAGAAAGAAAACAAAAAAAACAACACACGTACACCAGCAACGGACCCATCAGGGCACCGAACAAAATAATATCCGAGGATTTAAGGGCAAAGCAATAGCCAGTCAACGTAAAGAATTCAAATGTATGACATACAATTAATCTTATTGTTGTATCTGCTTAGATATCTAGTACTCATAATTACAACACGTGCTTATAGGCGTCCTTATAACCTCCCACGCATAAAAAGAAATTACGAACATGATTGGATAAATGTGCGCGATATGGAGACAAACATAATCACTAAAGAAAGCCCAACACAGCAAAATTGACATGTTGCAGCCTTGGTTTGATTGAGGCTGTTCATGGACGGTACTGGGGAAAAACAACACAATTTTTATGTTTATTTTTATATTTGTTTGTTTTCTGTCTTTATTTATTTATTTCTTTTATTTATTTTTTGTGGAAATTTTAATGAAACGTTATGATCTTCAACCATAAAAAGATTAATATTTTATAAATAAGGAAAGTTTCCTGATAATAGAATACACCCATTATACTGATAATTAAAGTTTGAACATTTTGAATATTAGGACATAGCACAGAAGAAGAACGAATTGATTTATTGTAAATACTTGTAAATACAGTCAAAAATTTCATTTAAAATGTGAATTATTTTGCAGAAAAATCGTTCCTTGTTTATTCAACACTGAAATAAATATTAAATCATACTATTATTTGCTACGTAAAATTTAATTAACAACAAATCTCGCGACGATACAAATGTGCCTTTGTCCGATTCTTAACTTGATCTTTGCATCAATCATTTATTTTCTGAGGTACTTACAAATACAAGGCTTCACCAATTCTTCAACTTCTTAGACATGCTTATTTCTGCAGCTGATAAAACTAAAAAAAATATATCGTCTCAATGTGAACTGTAAATAAACACACGGAATGTCAGTTCATCAACCTCAAGATTCTTTACTTTCTTGGCTATTTAAGTACACATTTAATATGTCGCTACTTTTGCATTACCCTATACTAGTAATCCATTTTGAAACCACAAATATAATTACGATTATATTCCTTTTATTGTCTGTACTGTAACTGCATATTTAATGAATTCTAAAGTTACAACATTTCATATTTAATGTTATCCAATTTCCGATTAACAAAGAATATTATTTATTTTAGATAGATTTATTATTATAGTGAAATCTAAAATTAACAATTTTATCGCACACATTTTATTACATCTAATTTATCTAAATGTAAGTTTTTTTTGGAATTAATGTTTTTGCGGAAAAAGATGCAATATTATTTTGGAATACAATAAAAGACGATCTGCTAGCGTCACTGAATTAAAGTTTAGCTTTAGGACATTTTTCTGAATAACAAATTTAAAGGTCAGAATGGGATGGTTCCACGACGCATACTAATCTTTTGAACGGGGAGATCCTTATTGCTGAGGCCCGAAAATAATGGGTTTTTTTGCCGTAATTTGTTAATAAGGTAATATTTTCTGGAATGCTAATTCTGTCCTAATCCATGCTGCCACTATCAACTTAAAGTCATTAATTATTGTCTATAAAACTAGAATTTTGTTATACATATATTTTACAAGTCTATATCTACCAGGGATATGACAGCTGTCTGTAAAGTAAAATAGTTAGTTCTTCTACTTTCAGAAAAAAAGTTTCGTGTTTTATTATAAATTACTAAAAATGCATTGCAATATTTGTTTTATTTTTGTCGATATTGTAATTGTTAGCGCGCTTTTACAGTTTTCCTAAGCAATTAAGCTCAGTTACCAGTTTAGTCAAGTGTTAATTAGTTAACAGAAAACCAATATCACTTTAAATAAATATTCTTTTCAAACACAATACATAAAATAATTTGAATCTTTATTTGCTTAAATGATGCATTGTATATTTCGATTTGTTATACACATGTAGCAGTGGAATAATGTAATAAGTATAATTTAATTTATCAAAAGAACGTGTTATAAATAAAAAATGAATCCAGATATTACATTATTTTAGTGTGTTATCTATTTTTTTAACCTTTTTTAAAAAACAATTTTAAGTTTTTTCTTTTAACAACAAAAGTTCATGTATTATGAAAAATATATACAGACTTGTACAGTATATGTAATCAATAACTGATGCTTCTTAAACTAATATTTCATTTCATTAAACTTTCACGCATGTCTGCTTTATGTTTATTACGACAAACATTTACGGTTTTCTGAGGCGTCTTATCATTCAAGACACATTGGTTTTACATTAAACTATGGCCATCCGTGGCCGAGTGGTTAAGGTCGTTGACTTCAAGCCACATGCCCCTCACCGCTGTGAGTTCAAATCCCGACAGGGACTTTGTATTCTTTCATGTGAGAAAGCTATCCAGCTAGCTCACGAAACGTCGGTGGTTATACTCAGGTGCCCGTTCGTGCCTGAAATAATGCACGGAAGAGCACCTGAGGTCTTCCTCCACCAGTAAAGCTGGAACGTCGCCATATGTCCTATACTGTGTCGGTGTGACGTAAAACCCAATATAACCAACACACATTAAACTATTCTAGACATAAGTTCATTTTCTGAAATATATTGAATATCATTGCTTATGCCAGGCGTGCATATGATATAATGATACTTATTATGATATGATACTTATGATACAAATTAGCATAATTTGTAGACAGATGAAAGGAGAGTGCGACTGGGGAAACTTTCTTAAAATCTTCTGCAAAGTTAATGTGCATTTGATATGTTTCATAATGTACCAAAACAGACAGAAATAATAGAGCGTGTGTAGCATATATTAAAGCCAATTTTAACGGTGACAGATCTGGCCCGCCAATTTATTTATTGTTTTGATTGGTCAACTGTTTACAAACAGCTTCACTCGCATCAAGCTTTTGTGTTAACAAGGTCAACTGTTGATTTTGTGTTATTCTTAATATGTAGAAATGGAATAGCAATCCGCAAATAATGATAAAACTGCAATTTCCGAAACGGTCCGTTACACTGGAAAGGCAACAACATAAATATTACTATACAAACATGAACTTACAGGGAATGATCCGTTAAACGTTAATTAATTTATTGTGTTATTGATAACAGGTTGCTAAAATAAATTTTAATAAAAACACATTCGTACGTACAATGATGCTATATGTTCTCATAACAAGCTGAAACTATATTTTGTGAAAACATAAATGTTGTCTATTAGTTTTGTTCTGTTTCAGAATTATAGTGTCAAAAGGAACATCAAATCCATTATATCTACATAGCAAATTCACCTTTCTATAAAACGTCGGGGTCGTGCTCATGTTTATAAACCGTAAGATTGTTGTTTACGTTACTATCAAACTAATTGATATTTTTTTAAGTAATGTAGAAACAAATCTATAGCACATGAGGAATTTTACCATATATTTAGCATTATTTTAGTTGTATATCGCATAAGGTTTCCGTATGTGTTTCTTTTTTATAATAAGTCATTAAAGATGAAGATTTCTTTAATAAAGCTTCGAAACTCAAGAACTGAAACTCTTTAAACATCGGAATGATTAATGGATACAGATTCTGGAAAATTGTCCATCAACCATTAGAATATTTTAACAAACAGCATGATCTTTTTTAGCAATATACAGCGGCATTGGGGTGAAACTAACGTATTTCAATGACAATTTTACGGAACCATGGGCCAATTTTGGAGGTTTAATTCCGATTTTATTCTGTAAAGAAGTGATTGATGCATTTCTTTAAATTTAATTTGATGATATTTGCACAAATTACTGTCTTTAATCAAACAATGCGAAGGGCGAACATTTTTTGGTTCGAGAGATTTTGAATTTCAATTGGCATAAGGCCGTATATCTCTTTTAATACTCTGTGTGTTTTCATTGCATTAAATGTGTCAGTATATAAAATGATGGTGTTATAATAGTTTACTAAATGCCAGAAAATATAAACATTTCATACGGGACCGTATAAATGCAAATATCATCTGCAGTTATGTGCGGTTTGTCAGACACGTCACGCTACGCCACTTCTCAATCAACTTTATATTGTTTTCCCAATTCTTTGTGACCTGCATTTGTTTTATCTACATTATTTCTTTAGTTTTTTCTTTGGTTCAGGTCTGAAAATAAAACGAGCATAAAGATAAACAAGGCAAAGGCAAAGGCAACGCCCACAGGACGCAGCTACCCCCCCCCCCACGACACAACCAAGTTGTCATGTTGCTAATATAGATCGAAAGGTCTAAAAATAAACCGACTTAATTTGTGTCTATTAAATTCCTCACTTATGCCAGATTAGTAGACGATGATGACACTTCTCAAATAATCTCTTTTCATAATTCGAAATTACATGAGAAAAACATAGCACGTCTGGGGCATTATTTCAATGTGAACTTCCTGCAGAAGGATTTTATATACCTCATAATTTACATTGACCTTTATAGCGAGTGTAGATGAAAGCCAATGATTTACTTTTAGAAAAGACAGCTAGAGTTTACTACAATTTTTATTTATTGTTTTTACCATTTGCAGACAAAAATCATCTTTAAGGCCACAATATTTTATAGTGGCAATGCGTCCATTTAATGGTATAAAATGTGTAAACTGGTGGAATTTAAAATAAATTAACAATTTGTCATCATTCCTATCAAGTTTATAATTTACGATTATATTCGTCGATTAACAACTTACATGACCCTAGGAAATTTATGTAAATGCCAATCGGAAATTATCTGTAACATTTCTTGTGCTAATTATCAGCAACGTTATTGTGAAATAGATATCTAACCATGTGACGTTTGTTTGGGTTTTTTAGATTCCATTTTGTTGATTTCTTTCCATTGTTTTCTCATTTAAGGGACAATCTTTCTATTACTTGGAGACCAAACGCCGCTTTCCATTGAATTGCACAGAAAGTGTCGCATAACCGTCGTATGAACACATTCGCGATGAATCTAAATTCAAAATTTCACCATTTTTGTGTTCAGATGTCGAATTCTGCTTAAGACGGTAGTTTGTCTATAAACACTCAATCAAACCGAGGCTGCAAAATTTCCATTTTTTGTTTTGTTTTGGACTTTCTTTAAGGATTCTTATTTTCTCTATTTTAACAGCATCCTGACACATAACTGGAGTGTTTTAAAATGATTTTCATTGTTACAGGTATGTCCAACGTAAGTATTCTATAACGAAATGGATTTGTCATTAAATACGATTAATGAAACAATACTTACATGTATTTAAAACAACATAAAAACTCAATCCATGGACTAGCATTAAAACAGCCATATACATTGTCCGTTAGATTTTGCATGGAATAGCTACTGCATTTTGGATAACCCTATATAGCACTCATAGTCTTAAATCTAGTTTTTAATTTAATCTGAATAAGACAATAATAGTTTCTTCGAAAGCATTAATGACATAATGAGAGGACATTATCAAAAAGCTTTTAGGTACCTTTTTTAATCTAGAGTAGGAGAACAGAAAGGGCAAAAGAAGTAATCGTTCAAAAAGAAAATAATTTTTACAGCTCATTTTTTCCGTTAATGTTTTATACGGATAATCAAACAGTATGACATCTCCATTTGTACTAAAAAGTGAAACCATTGACAGGCGGAGAGCCATCGATAGCAATGCAAACAATAGTTAAACCGTGTCTTTGATTTAGTATGTTCATGCTATATAAACTAGCGAAAAGTACAACATATCTCACGCCCATTAGAACCGACTTAAATGGTATTCAGTAATAGAAGTATTGTCATAAACAAATCTAAAGTACCATAACTGTATCATCACGAAGAACAGCTGCGAGACAACACTTGGCACCTGCTGTTGTATCATTTTTTTAGAAAGGGAGTTCCTTCCTTTTAATTTTTTTAAATCTATATTACAGGGACTGAAATTAAATGTGTTCATATCTTTATGATGTTTTTTTTTTATTGTGGTCTTTAGCTTTATGTCGATATATGAGACGAAAAACATGACGTGATGAGAAATTTGCGTAGGTTAATAAATATTATTTGCTGTTTTTGGCCGATCCAATTTTATCTACAGAGAAAACAGTTCTTGTATTCGTTTCTCTATATTTTAGTTTAAACTTCTTACATCAGTAGAATGCTTTTAAATAAATTTACACGGTAATATGTTTCAGTAAAAACAAATCAGTTCATTTTTGCTTGTAAAATGTACTTTAAATTTTTTATTGAATATATTCATTATGGATTACTAATCTCAAAACTACACTGTATTATTTTAGAAAGCATTGTTTTTATTTTGTTCAACAAGTTATTGTAGTGTCCTGTCCTTTTTTTGTTTGGTGTCCGCCTGGGCTACTGGCCGCTGGCCCTTGTTGCTCGGTCGTGTAGAGGTTACGTTCATTAGACGCCGCCTTTCCTTGGTTTATAAAAAATATTTTATACTTACAGAACTGCAATTCTTTCAAGTAATAATATTCCAAAATAATCAGATATCCGTTTTATTATTCTATCATTCTTTACGACAACGTCTTTGAGAGTTCACCTGAATTTATCTGTGCCCTGGTGGGTCACTTTCTGGTGGTCCTGTGTTTCTTGAATTTTATACTTTGAATGTCACCTTTCGTCATTGATTTTGCTTTGATATCTGATATTTCATCTTATCATCATATATTTGTCGCTGTCATATAATTGTATTACATGGCTTTTACTGAAAATAACTGTTCTGTTTTATTTAAGAAAAAGTCAAGTTACGTCAGTCCTGCTATTTACAGGATTATTTTTGATGTTTTAAAAATAGATTTAAACTCTTTTGTGGTTAAAAGTTTTTGAGAACTAAATGTATCATAATCCGTGGTGATCTATGATCCATGCACTAGATCAGGAAGTTCTATTTTCCTGTGAAATGTCTAATTCATTTCGGCATGGAAAATACTGTTTAGTTAAATGCGTTCATGCTGTGTTACGGAATGCAAATTAAGAAAATATCGCATGCGTTATTGTTTTTTTTTTCTTTTTTCATAAGAAATATGTTTTGTGTCTTTCCATATATATATCTGGAATAATTTTCAGTTCGAAGTAACAAGTGAAATAATTTATCTTAAAGTCAGCCATATTGATCAAAAATATCACACATCACAAAATGCATGTTATTTAACAACGCTAAGTCTAAAGGCGTGCTATTTGAAATAGCTTTTTAAATAATCCCATTCTGCGTATTCATAACTAAGAAACAAATTTAAACCAATGCGAAAGGTGGAAAATCTAAATTTAATTCGAAAAAAAAGTTTAAAAAAAAACTCCAAGACTTATATAAATTCATTTCCTCAATGAGCTTGAAAGGATGACGGCTGGCTAGTCAAAATAACGTGTATTGTTTTAAGAAATGAATTTGCAAATAAAGTGATACAAGAGTCCAAGTGTGGAAGTGTGTTATCAAATACTGATAAGACATTTAACTAACAATGATGTATAAATCATGTCGTTCTAAACTTAAGCAAGCACTATGATGTAAAACGTTAAGAAGCGACTTAATATACTGTATAAATCATGCAAATGAAGTCGTTCTATACTTGCGCAAGCACTATGGTGTAAAACGTTTAGTGGCGACATTAAAATCGATTAACCAGAATTTTTCCCAATAAGGTATCATTTTAAAGTCGCTGTCAAAAAAAGAAAAGGCAGAGTCAGGCAAACTAGAGAAAATAAAAAATCCCTAAAGAACGCACAAAGAGACACAATCTGCAGGCTTGATTTGATTGAGCCTGTTCATGAACAGAAATGGTATGTGCAAGCTACAGTTCACGCCCATCAGCACCGGCTTAAGCAGTTTTATAATTTTTACATGAAATGGAACAATTAACAATTAGCAATTATGAAACATCCCCCAATGTGTTCAAACGTCGGTTATTATTGGACGTTCAATTTGACACGTTTGTGTCATTCCATGAATAGTTGCCTGTGGTCCTTAAGTAAAAGAATGCGTGTGCCCGAAACGGGCAAACATTTAGCGGGAGTCAACAATAAGATAGACGCTTGTGCCATCGGCGAAGAAATCTGATGTTTGATTTCACCTTGCTGACAATATCATTCATATCAATGAAGAATAATAGACGTCCTAAGATTGAACAATACGATAGAGGCTAGTGTCATTAGTATGATGTTTGATTGTACTTTGCTGACAATATCATTTATATCAATGAGAAATAAAAAGAGGTTCTAATATTGAGCCTCCTGGTATACCAGCTAATAAAATATGACCCAGTTGCTTTTACAGACACAAAAATTAGGCATATATTTATTTTTCGTATTAACTATATAGATATTATGTTTGCAGTGAGAATAATATAATATATACAACATCTCGGGAGTAAGTGTGCAATTAATAAATGGATAAATAAAAACATATGAAGAAAAATAAAACAACAACTGAAGGGGTATTCATTAATTGCATAAAATGTAAGCTTTTTAAAACTTGGTTAAGGTTAAAACAATACTGGCGAGGACGTCCTTTGCTCCCTTACGACTAAAAATATTATTTACGTTCGAAACATAAAGATATGTGTGACTCAACTTCATTTTCTTTAAAAAATTGATATATTGGCACATTGTGACAGTCAATGAGACAGTTAATGTCTATGTTTACTTAATTCGTTATCTGATTTATCATACATCATAAACATCTTGGATTATAAGTAAGTTAACAACTTTGAGAATTGTTATGAGGCAATATCATGACATAGTGTCATTATTATACTTTATGTAAATATATTGTCTGTACCGTTTTCCTCCATTATATCAAAACAGGTTAATAAATCAGTTTTACATCCGAATAAAAACATCTCTTTCTCGGTCTGCACTTTATCATCAAATAAAGACAATTAAGTATTACACATAAAACTGACGATGATTTACTGAAATGTATTGGCATAAGTTAACATTGATGACCAAAATATAGTTATGGTATCTCAATCTAGAGATAATAAAATACATTGCATTATTCTTAGCTCGAATACGTAATGGTTATATACGACATAAGTTAGTAAAGTAATGTTAAATTTCCATAGGCCACTGGGAGTTATTGTTACTGTCAAAGCAAGTGTACCATTTGACTAAGAAATTTGTACTGAGACATGGTTATAGTACTTTTTAATTGTATAAACATCTAGTCACTAGCTGTTGTTTTTTTTTTCCTAAAAGAAACTAAATAGCCGCCATTTTGTTTCGCCGATTAAACCTCTTTTTATCTTAAGTTTACCACGAAGTGTGATTCGTTGGGAAACACCAGAGAGACTGACTCCAAGAATATTTAGTTGTTTGCACCCTACAGGTTGTTTTACGCGTTTGCAATACCTTTTGGTTGAATTGTCAAAAACTAAAAATCCGTTTTCAGCGGAAGTTTTTACATTGTAATAATTACGTGTATGCGTCAAAATAGAACAAGCAGATGATTGAAGCATGCAACAAAGGGTTATTTATTGAATTAAATTCATGAACAGATGTGATAGACAGTTTAAGGATATGATCGTAAATGGCAATGGTCAAAAACGATGTGATGCATACAATGTATTCTGGATATGATCAGATGTCACATAACCGTGTAAATTGGTTTGTGTTTCGATTCTAAATGAAATGACGAAACACAGCTTATTGGGTAGATATCATCATTTACTTTAAGAATAAAAGAAAATTTACTTCTCAAGTACACCCACAACGTGCAATATAAGGAAAGCTGAGTTATTGTTATTCTTTCTTCAATGTTTTAAAAGTTAGATTTAGTTGCACCTTTTTAATGATTACAGTTTTTGTTCAGGTTGAGAAAATAAATAACACATGGGGTTGTGGGTAACAGTATAAACATCATTCCTTGTTAAAATACTTACGCCTCAGGTAACAGTATTTTCCTCGGGGTGATATTTTTACTGTTACCCACAAACCAATGCTTTTAGCTTGTCAGTTAAAAAAAATCTGGAATAGGGGTGATCCTCCGAAAACAAATTCAACCAACGGGTAATTAGTTAACACGGAATTGATTTTAATCAAAATGTCTATTTGTTTTCAAAAATCAATGCATGAATTGAATATTGAATAGTAATTTTATTGGTATCAATTGTTAAATGTTTTCAATTGGCTTTTTCTAGTTCAAATACATTTCAAAAATTAAATAAAATTATGTTTTAACATTTTTAACATTGATTCATAATTATATATTCTTTTAGCTAGACCGATATTAATTTCTAATAATTATAAGTCGATAAGACAAATATATTGGAGATATATATACGAAAATGATATGTTTTAAACAATCAAGTTGATGCTTTTCAAGAACAATGACTTTCATTCATTGGTCACAAAATATATTTGTATATTACTTATTAAACATTTTCGTCTGCTGTGAGTAAATCATGATATTAAACATCAGCGGCCTCTATGCATGCACGACACATGGCTTAATATAATGAAGATGTATTTACATAAATAACTATTTAAGATAAAATTTCCATTTTCTTATCTATATAGAATATCATTACTAACGCTTGGCGTGCATGTGATCTTACAACATTTGGCGAATTAGCATAATCTGTAGACATATTCAAGAGACCCTTGGGGATTAAACGATATGCATAAGAAGAATTTGTTCTGCTATGATAATTTCTATATGACTGATATATTACATATTGTATTTCAAATCAGACAGAAATGATTGACCGTGTAGCATTACGCCATTTCAAAAGTATATTTCAAGTTTTTAGCTGTGACAAATTAAGATATTGTTAATCTATTATGTTTATCTATAATCACGTTTAACGCATTATTATCAATTTGTTTATAATTGAAAAACCACTTTTAGTTGTTTGTATAAACAAGAAACCAATGAAAAATATCCTCTTACATCCCTTTTAGCTATAATGTACAGTTCAATATAATATGAATATTCTGAATGAAGGAATGATAGTTTGTTATCATCTTACACACAAATTACATACATAACAACATAATTTTGAATGAGTGTATGTTTCATACCTGATTTATTGAACGAGTTGAATAAAATCGTACTATGCGAGCCTGTGGCGAGCTTAATACTGTTTTATTCAATTGTACATAAATTAAGAATAATAAATCTACACGAATATAATGTTCTATTTATCAGATTTATAAAAGAAGAACAGTGAACTGTTAAAAAGAGTTATTTTTTTATTGACTTGCCTATAGTATAATGCATACATTAGCGCGTCACGTCAAAGAGTTATTACACAATACGGTAGTGTAATATCGTTTTTTTAAATGGCTTTATTAAACACCTGCGCCATGGTTTATATGATAAATATGTTTATAATATAATCTATATATAACTTTGAAATGCGTCTCTAATTGGCAAAGAATTTACTGTTCGTAAAAAGTAGCATGTCAATATCGTGGCTTTTCCCAATCACGTGATACAAATACTATACGTACATATACTTTTTTTGTTGGTTACGATTTCATTTTAGATTGAATTTCTCTTAATGCAGATGTTTGAATTGTATCTTCCTACGTGCTCATCCGCAAAAGAAATCATGCGTATTTTTAAGAAAAAAGTATACTTGAGGGCCCTTTATACTTAGTTCCATTGAATTGAACAAAATTGTTGCAAAACATTAATGGTATAATTCTTTCAGATATAATGCAGAACTTGTTCAGTTAGGAAGGAAAACTTTGATTTTCTCTTCATCTTATTTTGTATGTATGTTTATATATGCTATCGGATTATATCGGGTATGGTATACCTTTTTAATATTTCGAAATATCATGCCTAGGCATTGCATTTGAAACTTTTTTTCCTTAGGCAAAAAAGAAATAAAAATCCATTATTTTAATAAAAAGTAGACATTTCACTTTGCTAGTAGTTACACAGAAATGTGGTTCATTAAAGACAGGCTTCGTGAGAAAAAGCAATAAAATGACTTTTCATATACTTTATACTATTAAGCCAAAGTTTCAAAAACAATTTCATTACTTTAATTCATTTCCGGAATACAGACCGACTAATTACGATCGAATGAATTTAACAAGTGCTGTAAACATACTTGTTAGATCTAACTAGATGTCTTACAGAAGCAATGCAAGCAAACATGTACAGAACATTGTATACTTGAAAATATCTTAAATCGTTTCATGCAGGAGATGTCCGTATCAGTTTGGTATTTTTATAATTTGTATTTTACTTAAATGTCGTTAATGATATTGAGAAAATATGACAGAAAGCAATGGAAGGTTTCAACTCACCTAGCAGGTCATTGGATGGTTTAGTAGAATTCGAAGCCCGTGCATAAAATGTTCAGCTCTGAAAAGAAGAGTATTTTTTCTTATCTCTTCCCCCATCCACTCTTGGGAATGGTAATTTAAAATGAACTTTTGAAATATTGCTTAATTTTTGAAAATAATATTTTGGTTTCTTAGTGAAGGTATATTACATTTCTGCTAACATGTTCAAGGTGCTTAGGTGTCTAATATTTATGTTACGTTGTTAAAATAATAACAAGATACTTACTTGAAACAATATAAATTGTGTGCTTAGCTTAACATCTTAAACTGGAATATCAATGAAATATAAACTTACAATCCTGTTAGACTAAGTAAGGAATAATTATACCCAACATGTATCTGTCTCCCGACAAAACAAAATTAAACTATGACATTATTGACGTTCAAAATAAGCTGACTTAAGTTGGTTAATTTGTTCTCTCAAATGGTAATGGTATACGAACGAGGTATTACTTTATTACACTTTATTACAGTTTATTACATATTATTACATTTTATTACATCTTTGAACGTATATTAAAACTTTTATCAACCAAATTACTATACAATCGCAGAATATAAAAACATTTTATATGGATCGATAATAAACAGGCTACTATTGTATTTTTACACGTTTATGTGTTATGTTTACAAATTCTTTTTACCGTATATGCTAACTTTCAATCACTTTTTTAAGAACACATTCATTTCTGTTTCTATTGAAATTAACTGTTTGAAGTAATCAATTATTGTGCCGTCTACCATAATAGATTGTATTTCATAAATAACAGAATGATATAACGAGAGTAAACTGTTTAATGATAACATTTATGTCACAGACATTGAAACAAATAAAACTGTAAAACAAATAAATGACCACTAACTGCTTTGTTTTGTTGGACACTTATGTACTTAACTATTGAAAATGCGACTCAATAAAGTAGTCCTAGATGTAATTGATGGCGGAAAATGCATATGGGAGTCACTGAATGCTGTGCCAAATTGTTTTCCCAGCGTGTACACAACTTTGATATATAATACTAACGGATAAATTAATTATTAAGATTAAACAGTAACTGCTTCAATAAAGGGGAGGTCGTCTTTTCTTATATATTAAACAAGACCAAATTGTGAATAAAAATTCATTAAAATTAGCAATAAGTTGTCAAACAAAGGAATTTAAAATTGATTAATTGTTGTATTTTTATGTCTTTGCCTCACTTTTTTAATCTACTATTCAATTCAGACAAATAGCACATGGTAAAAAAAATCATGTTTCACAAATATGATAATTTATAAATATTAGTACATTCATTATGAAAGGTAATAAGTCATGTTTACAACCTACGGATTCCATTCCAACCAAACATTATTGTAACAGATTTCAAATTTCTTAGAAATAAAATACCAGTATGTTGTTATAATTTGTTTTGCCCGTACTATGTCTAATATTATTTAAGCAAATATCGTGTGAAAAGGCAATAAATGTAATTCTATATAATAAATAACCATTAGGAAATGCTAATTCCTACTCTACTTATAGATGTTTTTTGTAGTTTCCTGAAAACATAACAGCTAATGATGACTAATGACAATTACAAATGGCTTAATAGTGTTGACACGACACATTGCATTAAGGTGCGTTCATATTCATATTGTTTAATACTAAATCTATTATAGTTTGATTGTATAAGCTTATTGACACGTTTCGGATCCGTTCCTGGAACCAAACGGTACTGATCAATAAGAAACAATGACATGCCTCTGCCGGGGTTTGAACCCATGCGACTAACGATCATTAATTAGATTACTAGTCCGACTTGTGAAATCACTTGGCCATGTCGCACTTTCATGTTTGTATGAACGATGCATTATAGAACAAATCAAGAAACATGCATTCTAAACACCCCTTAAAGTTTGAAAAATATATGTTACTAGCTCTTGTTAAAGTGATGATAAATGAATTATTAATATGTGAGTGACTGTCAGTATTTAATAAACAGTCGTTTTCAATGCTTTTATCAAGTATACATGTACTACCTAAATTTTGACAAGGGGCACTGTTTCCTCATATGACAGCCTCGACAATAAGTTGAGCAGGGACATAAATTTGAAGCCAAATATGATAAGTAGCGTTTGTATTATAATCATGCATAGGAATTTTTCATTTGGACACGTTTAACGACAAATGAAGCACAAGGACGTTATGTGAACTTTGAAAATAAGGTTTGATGTCATGTTTAATTTGCTGTGCTCTATTTTAACTTCAGAGTTTGTGTAAGCAGTCGATGTAATGAAACAGAAATCTTAAAAAGTATTTTTACCAGTGACGAGAATACCAGGTTGTCGGGGGTTGGTTTTTAACAAACAGGCATGTTTCAATGTTATTCACCTTAAATGTATCCTAAAGTGTCGTTCAACGTTTTGTAATTGAAGAAAATGTAGCACATTTATAAGTTGATGGCCTTATGCAATGGAGATCCTGCAATTGGACACATGTTTAGTTTTCTCGTAAAATTGTTTCAATTTCACTTTACTGATTTTTTAAAGAAGAATACTATTTGTTTATAAGTGTATGTTGTCTTAAATCAAACTTCGGGAATGGATATACATTAAGGATAGATGAGTTTTATAAGTCATGTGTATATAGATGTAATTATTAAAATGATCACATATAAAAATTCAAAGATGCACACAAATAACTGAAAAAAGCTACATTTAGGTCAGTAAATACATGTATAATCACAATATACAAAGGCACTCATGCATTCAAAAGATGTACACAAATAACTGGAAAAAAGCTACATTTATGTTCACAAAGAATGTAAGCTAGTTTATATATTCTAAAAAAATACAAATGCACTCATGCAGCACTAAAACAGAGAGAAGGATCATTTTCGTTGACCAGTTAAACATGAATAAAGAAGCTGTTAGATAATGACATTTTTTATGATATTATCTCCTCTAATGATGCAAACAGATGCATAGCCTCAGGAAATACGTCTGTTTATTCCGCAAAGGCAAGCAATCGATAAAAACGATTATTATTGCAGCTATTTATTATCGTTTTATAGAACATTTATTTCCAAATATCACCAGACAGTTATGTTAAATACGGATTGGCTGAACAGTTTACTCGTCTTTTAAAAATATTTTAATAAATAAATGACAATACTTTATAATTATCTTTGAAAATACATGTACTTACTGATAACATAGTTAGAAACACTATGCATTCAATTAGAAATGTTCATATGAGAAACAATACTTCTGCACTTTACTTCAGTGTTGTTATATTTTTGGTCATTTAGGATAATTGATTCTAGCACTTATAAGTAAGAAAATTGAGCACCGCTCAAGCCGGTGTCATGGGACGTGAATGGTGTTGTACTTATTTATTATTTTTCTTGTACAGACTCGATCAAACTGAGTGTGCAATTTTCATGTTATTTTGTTGAGATTTATACTTTCGATGAAACACTTTTCTTCCAGTTGTGTGTATGTTTTTATTAGTTTTTGCTTTACTTATTAATAAATAACACATTTTAAAATTCAAATGCATGCATTTGCGCAATAATTTTGTTGTACAGTTATATATTCTTGCTGTGAATTGGAATGACGTTTGATCAATAAAATCATGAATTCCTTTTTAATATAAGGAAATCAATATTAGTTTAAGGAATTTTCTTTCACTATTCTACCTATTGGTCTTTAAAAAAACTATTAGAATTAAAGTTATAAATCATTGGTCTTCTTTCGATATAATGAGAAAACGAGCATTTTTTTCCTTTAGATACAAAACACTCTTATTCAAATTTTGTAAATGTTTAATGAAATTTGTGACAATATTTTATTTATTCAACTGACAATTTAAAGATTAGACTATGTTTTCGAATACACCTTTTGCACCTTTATTTTTTATGCCTTGAATATTACTGCAGTTAAAATTATCAAATCAGATTTTGTTTTCAGTATCAATATAAAAACCGAAGAAAAAAAATCATTTAGATGGTAGTTTTGTTCTTTTTTCATTGTTTAAAAGTATCCCTTAACACTCACATACGCTTAAAAAATACTCTTTTTTCATATACAAGGTGCATTAGTACGACACACTTCATTCAATAAGAAAAAAGTAAAGTATATATCTATTGCATGGACTCAAAAATAAAACAAAATACAGTTCACACTAACTAAGTTTAACATGCCGTCAGCATTTTGACTTTAGACAGATGTATCCAAAATTGCTTGTGTACTGATATCATGATAATGAACATACAATTGTTTGTAATGCCAGTAATTTGTAAATTGACTGAATTCTTAAAAGAGTAAATCAACACATGATTGTAAATAATATAATAGTTATCTGCATCTGAGGAACAGCACATGAATTATATGACTGTGTCTTTGTATTTTTTTGCTTAATTACTTAAATGGTTAGAGTAAATCCAGGATTCAAAATATTAATTTAACAAGACCGAATGTTAACGTGGTTTCTCTTTTATCGATGTAATTAGAATATAAGGAAGTTTAATGAAAAAAAGGTTTTCCCATTTAAATTCCAGGGAAGTTTGTTACAATAAGCTTGAATTATTTAGAAGCATGATTAATTTGATAATGTATCATAAAAAGTAACGAAAATAATACTTAACCAATATTTACAGAGCATTACATTGTTTTATTTTTTGAGCAACATTTTACTATCATGACACAAAGAACAAAGTTCATCTGACATTGAAAATGTCTATTTTAATGCTGAATATTGAATTTCTTTGGGAAACATAAATTTTGCGAAATTTTGCTATTATAATCATTTGTTTTTTTTTAATTAAAGAATTACAATTATGGACATTTTAATGCATCGGTGGTACCAAACATTGTTACTGACATTTTTTTAAATACGAAAGAAAACTTGAAAATTGATTATGAATGCAGATATTACTTAACTAGATATAACACATTAAAGCACCTTTTTGATAGAATACCAATTGTGGTTAACAGTAGAAAATTGTGTGACCGAGCCTGCAACATTTTCAATTTTGTTGTGTTGGACTTTCTTTAGGGATTCTTTTTTTCTCTATTTTATTGTCACATCCGTGTTTTTTGTGCCGTGTGGCGGCTTTAAAAAGTCTCCCCGAACATTTAATCAATGATGTTATATTTTCGATCCTTGAAGATCGTTCAGCACGACATGATTGTTGTGTATACATGCTATGTGGTATTTTTAGTTTATTCTATTTGGCCATTTTCAACTTGGGTGGTTCCAGTATTCCTACTTGAATACTGTATAATCACCCTTAGGATATATTGCCTGCTTTTCAAATGTGTCTTTTGACGTCTAATCTGTGATATGCAGGCTTCATAACCTCAGATCCCCTTTCAAAATTCCATTTTATTTAGTTCCGCCCATTTTTTTCTCGTTTAGGGCAAAAGCATTCTTTTACTTGGGGACCATACGCCGCTTTTCATGGAATGGCACTACTGTGACACATTGAGGGTTCCATGATAACCGCCGTATGAAAACATCTGCGGATGTTTCTAAATTCAAAATTTCACCATTTTCGTGTTAAATGTTGAACTCTGCTTAAGCCTGTGCTAGGGGGCGTGGACGGTAACTTGCACTTTCCAGTACCGTCCATGAACAGGCTCAATCAAACCGAGCCTGCAACATTTTCAATTGTTTTGTGTTGGACTTTCTTTAGGGATTCTGTTTGTCTCTATTTTACATTAACTGTCGTCTTTCTTTAGACATAAAATAATTCTAAGACTTTTGAAGGATAATCTGACTCTATAGTTAAAAAAGACTTACAGTTTCGTTCCTAGAAACATTGTTTTACTTTCAATTAACTTCGGTCCTGTGTAACATTGAATGTTAGAAATTAATTTGTTTGCTTGGAAACTGATTCAGCTTCTCTGAAACAGTGATAATTCAAGGTTTGATCCTCGGGCTCGTAATTATTCAGTCCGAAATTTCTCGGACATCGAGTATAATGGCCATTTGTCTCACATTCAAGAATAATGTAAAATATGTAGTCGGTAACATGTTGAGACACTGGTAATGTCTTGTTTTCTATCCAGGAATGCAGGTTCGGTCGATATATGACACAAAATTGACGATAGAACCAGACAAAATTGTTTTGTCTTTATTTGATGAGCAGACAGAAAAGCGATTGGAATAAAACTAATTGTTAAGTGTATTTCTGTAAATAAAAGTAAAAAGGTCACATTAGCTTGAAACAAATGCAAATAAATGATACTCCGTGATGATATCAATCAATAATTATTTTCAAAGGTGTTATATAAAAATATTTGTCGGACTATAAATGGAGACGATGGAAGAAAGCAACATAGCTATAGATTATGGAAACTATTTTATGAGCCGGTCTATTCTTTACAGACACTTCATTGTGCTCATACTATTAGTTAGTGAATACGATTTGTAAGAAGACATACTGATGGTGGTGATTGAACACCAAAGTTTTGGTTGCGTATTTAATTAACTTTACTTATTTTCTGTATTTAATAGATTAGCTCTACAGCTTGCTTACACCATTTTTATTGTGTTCTGTGTTCCCTTATAAAATAAAGGATTCATCTCCATTTGTTTACTTTTTTCCAACATGTCAAAAATAAAAATCAACGAAATGAAAATAAACCTATTTTAATTTGTTGATTCTTTATGAAAATAAAGTGTTTTTCTTCTGTCTTTTGACTGTTTTAGCTGTCACTGTTAAAGACTCAAAATGTTTTTGGACTTAACATATTTAATTCAAACTGTATCTTTATTTTGCAATTAAAATCTAAGCTTTCATAAGTACCGGACTCATGTATTCTATTTAAGAAAAACTAGTAAATAATCTATGTGATCTATGAGACCTCTTTTTTATTATGCTCGTTTCTTCGTAATTTCTCGCCCACGCTCGGAGTTCTCAATGTAAGAAATATTTGGACTTGTTTCAGAATAATCTGGAGATGCATGCCACATTCGTCATTGGCAGATGGTATCTAACATTTTACAGTTTTAATGAGGGAATAGTTAATATCTTCAACTATTCATTCAGAATGTGGTATAAAAAATATAAAACACCCCCAGTAGTATTTTACAATTCGCAAGTTTATTTACAAATGTATTACTAATACTTACAAGTCATGTTATAAAAGTGGTTTAATAATGTCAGTAGAACACGTTAATATAAATATAGATGCCTTTATCAGAGATAATAGTAAAATTATGAAATTATTTGATTAGAAAAAGATGGGTATAAATGATACGGAATATTTAAAACAGAAAATACAATTGAAATGGATCCTAGTCCTTTTGGCAAAATCTATACACTAAATAGCATAAATGTTTACGAAATGTT
This sequence comes from Ruditapes philippinarum, assembly GCF_026571515.1. Taxonomy (NCBI): domain Eukaryota; kingdom Metazoa; phylum Mollusca; class Bivalvia; order Venerida; family Veneridae; genus Ruditapes; species Ruditapes philippinarum. The sequence goes on along the minus strand of NW_026857589.1, from coordinate 182,433 downwards.
CACTTATTTATATACCTTTATTGATATAGAGATGATTCTTTTTCTAATGAATACAGTGTAGAGAGTTCTCAATTTTTGAGAATAGTGCAGCTGTTCGAGCTATGCATAACACAAACAACTAGTCAAGCAGTTGAATACGGATTTCTGATTATAAAAAAATACCCTTTCTAGATTGTCAGTGTCACAACTATTGGCCAATTATGCCTTAGTTAAACCTATATCATTGGGGTGTGTTATAATTACATTTGAGCAGTCAGTTTTGTGTGTAAGTGAAGCTGATAACTTCGGGGGTATAACATAATATAATATTTTGTGCATTTTGTTTTGTAATATGAAAATGTACACATGAATTCAATTAAATACAACACAAAATGCATTTACAAAAGTAACTTCAACATCGGCTGTATCTTTCAATAGTAAGAGGTGCATACACTGACTAACCGTAATAAATATTTTACAAAATATCCTTATATTTCTTACGAAAACCTTCAACATCTAAACACAAGGCTGTCTGATTTGTACTAGGAGGTGTATTTTTTGTATCAAAGGCTAAGAGAAAAACTCGTTCGCTGTCGTCACAATATTAAACCCTCGAAAATGAAGCATATATGCAAGCATCTAAATGTGACTTTTGTATCGTTATCGCTCTCCCTGATGTCCCAGTTAATGAAACGTCCATGTATTTGTAAACGATTTAACTCTGGCACGTTTTCAAAAGTAAAGTCCCTGAACTATGGTACAAAGAACGGTTATTTTTTAATTTAATGCGTACAAAAATGCGGTCAGTCTTAATTGTTTATTCGTCCTAAAGATAATCATCTTTAATGGTCAATGAGGGATAAAATTACCAAAGTGATGTTAAGAAAATTAATCGTCGGGATATTTGTAATCTAAGCGGTAACCAATAATGACGGTGTTGTATTAAGCTGGCAGTAACCTTTTTTGTTAGTATTTTTATTACCAAACCAATCACAATCTTTTACAGGAATATCTTTTTTTGTAAAACAATTAATCTGTTCCCTTTTATGGAGGGATAAAATAACCATCACAAACTAATCAAAGTAGGCATATGTTTAATCAATCCCTCAGCACCAGATATTGTATTAAATATATTAATTAAATTGGATATAGGTGGGTGATTCAAATATTGTAACTGCTTAATACCACAATTCTTTTAGTACTCTTAGAATATGACATTTAAGAATGATGATTTTGCTCACTTTGTTTTGTTTTACTTATTACTTTATTTGCACCTGTTTAGTTCTCGGACACGTAATATGGTAACTATACTACTATACCACAAATAATATATTCACTCTACCACAATAAATATATTCCTTATACCACAAGCTATTTATTCACGCCTACGTGGTCGAGGGGTTAGAGTCGATGACGTCTAATCCAGTTTACTCTCTGGCGTGGGTACGATCCCCGGGAGATGCTTTAATAGTTTAGCACGGAGGAAGATAGTCTAGTACTGGTGTAACTCTCCAGGAACGAGGGTTAGGAAACTACCCGCCTATATGACTGAAATACTGTTGGGAACAAACAAACAAGCTACATATGCATTTTACTGCAATTAAAATTTATATTATACCGCAATCAATATCTTCATTTTACCGAAACAAACTATCCATTATACCGCAATAATTTGCTATTATACGCAATCATTATTTCCATCATTCAACATTCAACATCTTCACTATAATACCACATTGAACATATTCACTTTACCACAATCAATAACTTCATCGTACCGCAAAAAATATCTTCATTATTTCCAAATCAATATTTTCAGTATAGGGAACTCAAAATTTTATTAAACCACAATTAATATCTTCAATATATCGCAATCAACATCTTCCATTATTCCTCAATCAAAATCTTCTTATAACGTAATCAATATTTTCATTATAGGGTATTACAAATTTTATTATACCTTAAAAATATATTCATTATACCGGAATCCATATAACAATATACGCAATCAATACATTCATTATGCAACAATCAATATATTTGGTTTACCCAATCAATATCTGTATTATACCAAAATCAATATTTTTATTACACAGCAAACACTATTTTCTTTATTCCGCAATTAATATTTTCATTATACGGCACTCAAAATTTCATTTAACCACACTCTTGATCTTCATTATATCGCAAACACCATCTTGCATTATACCGGAATCAATACCTTCATATACCGCAATCAATATTGTCATTATACATGAATCAATGCCTTCATTATACCGCAATCAATATCTTCATTATGTCGTACTCAATATCTTCATTATGTCGCAATCAATATCTTCATAATACCGCAATCAATATCTTCATTATTCCACAATCACTATCTTCATTATACTGCAATCAATATCTATCATTATTTAGCAGTCAATATTTCATTATACGGGAACGAAAAATCATTATACCGCAATCGAAATCAACAATATACCGCCACCAATATCTTGATTTTGCCACAATCAATATATTCATTACACAGCAATCAGTATCTTTATTTGATCGCAATCAATATCTTCTTTATACAATTATCAATATTTTCTTTTTTCACAATCAATATCTTCATTATACATAAATCAATATCTTCATGTTGCCGCAATTAATATCTTCGTTATACAAACCTCAATGTCTTCATCCGATTTAAAAAAAAGTACAGATCAAAGTTCTTATGATCTTCTAAATACACTGATGAGAAAGTTAGGAAGGAAACACGGTAGGAAGCATAGAGTGAAAAATACAAACAAAAAGGCCTTGTGCTTTCACGTGACATATTGTTTGCTTAACGGAGTTGACAATAGTGATAGTGTGTTACTCCATTTAGTATTTTGGAAAGGACTTTAAATTCTTGCCCGGGAATGTTTCATGTTCGGATATTGGGTGACTAAAACTAATTTAATAATCTACTCATTTTCTAATAGTTTTATTTTTAATTTTGAACACAATGAACACTATATAGTATTGTTTAAAACATAGATTATTTATATTGTATTTGTGTAGCCTGAAGTAGATCAGTGAAAATTTGAACTGCACCGAAACCGCGCCATTCCCAAACGATAGTGAAATCGTCTCTGTGTAAAAGCCAGTGAAATTTTGAGGGAATTCCGCAGTAACTAATAATTGATTTCAACAAATGGTTATTTTATTTTTCAAAAATGGATATGAAATGTTTTGATATGTTTGGGAAAAAATCATCATTTTATCGTAAAGGTATCAGTTTAGCTCACGTGTTGTCACAAAAGTAGGACATGTCAATAATAAATAATATACATGTTAAACTAAATTTATATTTCAATGTTGTTTTAATCACCTGTAACATTATTACAAAAAAGATGCAAAAAACTCTTTTTGTCGGGCTCTTAACACACATGTAAATTCTGCACTCAAAATTTTTGTTATTCATTATGGACATTACACATTCGTACGTTCGTACATTGATTTAAAACGTTTAGCATCTTACTTCTAACGCTATATCTTAATTAATCTAAACCATATAATTTCTAACTAAACAGTCAAAAGCCTTAGAATATCTACAAAAAAAACAGCATATAGTTTCTTATTGTTAAATCAACAGAAACGTAATAAGACTATGCCACACAAATTTAAAAAAATGTATTAAGATAATAAAATTGATAATTATAATAACTAATTCTTTATATTTCGTTTTCTTTCTTTAATACCTCAAGAACAAAACTTTTAATGCTTTACAACGGTATTTAATCTCACGAAGACCAAATAAGATTAATTGTCACTAAATATTATATATTGTATATGAACAAGTTGAAGATATTTCACATATTTCTATGTTTGCTTTCGTTTGCTTTTATTTCTATAATTTCTTTGCTTCAATCATAATCATGTTAATTAAACGACACACATCTAGATGTAACACGTTTCTGCGAGGCAAAGTACTAAATAAGTTTACAAATAACCTAGATAATGTCGGATATTAATATATGATAAATTGTACAGAAATAATCACGCAAGTAGCCGCAAGCTTGAATCTTATCAAGTGTCCCTGTTAACTGTTTAAATAGACTTTATAATAAATCTAATCAGGCAATTTCTCAAGAAAAATATCTAAGACATCAAAATAAAGAACAGAGGCAAAGCAAGTCGTTGGTAAAGCTTTGAAGATGCTACTCTAGAAAGTATTATAAAATTACGTCATTACATTTGAAGGGAGTGATCAAACCGCTGCACTAATAAAAGCACTTTTGTATTTATTATAGTTAACAAGGGTTGTTCCCCTAAATTCGCATAGAAACTCCATTATGAAAAAAAATACGCACTGTTTGCGGTTTTGAGAACACATACTTATCTGCTAAGGAAATATCTAGCCAAATGGCAAAGTTAACGGAAAATACGTTTATACTATTTTTCTAATTCCTTTTTCAAAATTACAAAATATTGCCAATAGAAAATACTTGGCTTAAATGGAATGTCAACAAATGCGTAACACTTGGAGCCCATGCAATGTATCCAGGACGTAATAAATGAAGTTACAACCTGAATGTCAAGTTACAATTTCAAAGAAAATCACGTTGCCGGCTTCATTACGTCTTGACTTCTTGACAGTTTCAAATGTTTGTTATTTACTAACCAATATTGTAAAATGTTATACTATGAAATATTTCATGCAAAGTTGAAATACTTTATTTTTCAGAAATTTAAAGTACACTTATTATATTTTGATTTATATTATAAAAGTATGCTAGTGGCCATACTTAAATTTATTATAAATAATCAGCGAAGTGTTCCAAACAGAACCTTTCCAATGAAACTGGACATATGAAGCATTAAACTTATGTGTTTTACTTTTTCTTCGGTGAATTTTCTCAATTTTTTTTCTTTCTTTTTCACAAAACAATTTAATTTGCTAAAAAAGAAGAATGGAACGCGCAGATTTAAACTACACATTCAAGATAATAATAGTAAAATGATGCTCTTTCTTACTTGGTCAAATGCATTTCTACGAGTCACTCTTATAAATTAAGTTTATAAAGAAGTTTGATATTAATTTTCATATCTTATATTTAGTTCTAATCCTAAAGAAAGTATCACATAAGTAGCCAAAGGGTTGAAACTCCTCAAGTGTTCGTAGTGTATTCTATACATATCTAAAATCTAACCAATATCATAGATTTGATGACAACACTCAACATGCTGCTTTAAAAAGTGATTTAAACATGCTTTCTGTAATAACAACAGGATGGTAAGTTAATATGTAACATCTTTTAACTGTCACCGGTAAAAGCAGTGTAAATTTTGTTTGTTTTGTAACAGGTAACAATACTTGTTGTAAGGCTATATATCAAAGGAGGAGGCGTGACCGATCAAAGTGATTTTGTAATTCTATAGAGGTGTTTTACTTGTCACAGTCATTTTCATTTTTCAAGTCATGACCTAAAGAAGCCATAATCGTAAGTTTCTTATAAAGCATAAATTAATTTCAATGGGGAAATGCTTTTTAATTTTTAATAGTTCATGAATATCTATACCTATAGGCAAGAAACATAACATCTTTAAAAGGCATTAAGTAACAAGAAGTTAAAATACAGTTAAAAAAAAAGTTGGAAACATTTTTATGTTTTCAATCTCTTTTTACAGTTAAATTGGGATATATAAGTCTTATCCTAAAAGGTTTTTTTAATTACATTTTCATGACCCTCTTGTGGCATTGATTTACAGTTTCACTTTCCTCCATTTATACTAGTTTACATAAACTTTTAAAGCAAGGTATTCAAATATTTACTTGGTAAACTTATTCATCAACATATTATGACTCCATATTAAATAATAAGAAATCCTTAATTCTGTTTTTTTTTTGCATTTTAACGGTCTTTTTCGACATAGATGTTTGTCCTTAACAACATAACTTTTATTCAATTTTTCTCTAAAACAAATTCTTCGCAGGAAGTAAAAATCATTACAAGTAGATAATGACAGTTTATTATGGTTTCGTTGTAAAAGGGATACTGTCATCATGTGCACGAATCATTTTCATTAGTTTCAAACAGGTTTTACTTTTCAGTGTGTTCATTTACATTTTTGATATACATGTATTTGTAAAAGTCGTAAGTCGACAGCATTTTGCTCTTGTTATATGTTTATCTTTTATTTTTAAAATACTATCATCGGTTTGTGAAAAGTTACACTTTCATGCTTTCATCAAACAAATTGGATGTCATCGATTGTGCAAACTGCACTGCCATAATCAGAATCAATAAACATTTCTGATGATTTAATAAAACTTTGTGTTCTTAAAGGAATTGTAAACTGTAAATTATGACTATAGAATAATGGAACAAAATAAAAGGGTCACTTACAGACATGATCAGGACCATAGCAATGAGAGTGTTTACTAATCAATCTTTTAAAGTGTCTGTGAAAATGGACATTAATGACAAATAGGTTAACTGACGCCAACGCAGACGCAGATGAAACGGTAATGTCAAGAGCTCTTCGAAAATTAGAGTTAATTAAAAAAGGTCATGGTTTTATACTTACTTATTGACTGTGGAGGAAATTTAAAGTCTTTAGCGAAATTGAAAAAACGGTTTAACAGTCAAGCGTTTCATGTTCATTTTAATATCGATTCTGTGTATGGTTTTTCAGCTATTTTATTGTTTTTAAGTTATTATATGATATATTTTGTTATTCTTATCAATATCTGTTAAACCACATTGAAAATGCGTAAGGCCGATTTATGATCTTTATTTATATATACTGTGAACTGAAGGAAGAAACAAACAAAGAATTAAGCATCCTGAAGGGCAGCTACTTACCCACCGTACAAACAAACAAAAAATAAACAACATAATTGTAATTTTATTTATTATTAATATATATTTTTGCTATAGATTGTAAGTCACACTTCAGTTTTAATTTCCAAACAACGTCTCCTGATATTAGATACTTTTAGGTTTGACATATCATATGAAAATTTTGGTTATTTTCCTTTCTTTGTGATACTATATAAATATCTGTGTAAACGCTTAATTTATTCACAATAACATTACGAACATACATTATGGAAGTGGTAAAAATAAAACATTATGATTCTAGATAATTAAACAATAACGTTCACAATGCAGACTGAATTCGAATAGCGTTTCTAATGTCTTTGATAATGTGCTAGTTGGAATGTTTTTGTATACATATTTAAATATATTTTAGTCATAGGGGCTAACTAAAATATTATAAACAATGTCAAAACGGGAGACGTGTTTGTTTGTAATTCATTACTAAAATTTATAATTTACTTATTTACAGCGCTTTACATTTCCTCACGAATCATAGGACGACTCCAAACTCGTTTATGTCAGATTGTTTGCTTCAAAACAGTTAAGTCTTGTCCTTGAGCATGTTTATATGTCTTTCCTAATTTTTTATTTTCATTAAAGCTAATCGATTTTATAAATGACAGTTTAAATGCATTTGTTGCATGATATATTATTGATCATTTGATAAAACGTTTTCAAATAATTATTATGTTTCTGTGAATTATAAATAAAAATAGTATATTCCTATTATGATAGCACAGCTACTACACACCTTTTACGCGGATATACTATAAGAATATAAAACAGAGAAAAACAGAATTCCAAAGAGAAAGGGCATCATAACAAAATTGAAAATAATGCTGGCTCGATTTGATTGAGCCTGTTAATGAAACGGCACTTGTAAGTGCAAATTACCACCATCGTCCCCTAGCATCGGCTTAAACAGAATTCAATATTTAAACATTAAAACATGTAAAATCATAACGTGTTTTCTGTTAGATGTGCGTTCCAAATAAAATATGAAGAGGAGTTATCAATTAAAAAAATGTGCACTTCGCCCTTTTTACTAAACATATTTCATCAAGCGCATTAATATGATATTTAATAATTACCTGACGAGTTACTAATTAAGTTAGTCTGTATATGATTTTTTTATTCATTCTGACTTCCTGTTAGAGATAAAACACTCATTTATGCACGAAATGTCAAAGATAAGTCGTGTCCACATCAAAGGAATATAATATTAGATCGTAGCTTATGCAATTTCGGATTAAGATTTTTATCTTATATAAGTAAAACAGGTTCTCTCATTACTAAATCACAAGTTTGTTTTGAAGATTATATTAATAACAACACTATAGATAAAGGAGTAATCCATATTCATTTGTATTGGTTTGTTCATAAGAAATGATTAAAAGTGAGACATATATAAAAGGGTGATATAAATGTACAATATGATACTGGATATATTTTAACAACATTCATGAATACTGAAAAAAGTGAATAGCAATAGTCCCGAAGACATTTTATCGCCGGTACAAGTAAAACAAGTTTGTATTTACAAATCAGTCTATCTTACCAACATAGTAACATATAAATATTCACTATTTATATAAAAACATAACTTTTTCCGCCTTTCCAATTGATAATATTAAGAAAAGCATGTAAAAAACATGGATACATAAATTTCTCGTACACAATCTGTAACTTCCTGTTACCATGGCCACGAGGGGACATCTCAACATTGCCAACAATCAGTATTTTGCGTTGCTTTTTTCATCAAAACTGAAATCAAAGTGCTACAGCTTCTTCTAAATGGACTGAGATAGAGTCAAAGGCGTTTCAGTATTGGTTACACGTTACCTTTTATTCGAGCTGAGGCCAATATCAGCCTGTAACGAGTCCAAAATTACTGACATTTCCATAAACGAATTGTAATTCAAAACAACAAGCAAACTTGCATTTAACATGCATGTTTTAAGCACTTACATTTTTTATTGCATGCAAACTTTTCACATCGTATAAAAAATCCCAATTTTCATTATTTTCTTTTTCAAATGGAAACAAAACGCGTTTTATTCTATTTTGTGTTTTATTCTACATGTCTCTTCATTTATTAACAACGCGTTTTTTAATTATCAATTATCATATATTTTACTCTTTACACTAACTTCTCTGTTATCATTTAACTAACATGATTATAAGATCACTATGGGTTTTATATAAATGAACGGAGCTTATGTTGTAAAATATGTCCTTTTTCATCATTAAGGATGATAATTTAACACATGCCGTGATTTGAAACCTAGAATCGACAAATTGTTTTTTTATATTCGTTTTTAAATATAAAACTTGGATAACGCAACAGCTAGACCGCAGATAGATTCATAAGCATTTACCAGAAGTATTATTTAAAACATTATATTTACAGTATTTAAACTTAATGGGTTATGAAAGAAGTTAAAATGACTCAGAACTACTTTCATCAAATAAACGACGGAACAGTTATAAAGTCATTTAATAAAAACAATATTGCACGTAGTGTATTAATAATTTGACGTGGCATAATTTGCGTTGTATACAAAAAGATCGTTAAAGTGACCTAATGTTAGAGATACACTAGGTGCCTCAATAAAACTGTAAACGTTTGTTATGTTGGATAACATTATTTTCATTTTTTTAAATGATCGATGTGGAATTAATATAGCTTGTGCTTGATCCGTGAAAAAAAGAGATCAATACGAATCCTCAAAGTCGCGGAATCTATTCAAACTAATTGATGTGTTTTCTCTTATCATGTAATCTATTTACTCTTACTAACATTTTTCTAAACCCGCTTTAAAAGTGTCTTACTTTCATTATTACCGAGTATGCTTAAGGCAATGGTTTCTAAATTTGCCTTTACATGTGTTATATCTAGTAACAAGTAATCGCTTTATGTATTTAAGGAGGTTATCACAAAAGAAACTCCTTGTAGAGTCATAATTCGAGGAACACATAAATCGAATACATGTATGAAATCAACGGAGTTCGTTACGGAACACGTTGGAAAATATTCGTTTACATATTATATTTTATAATCGTAATTTATCAATTGCACAAAAAGGAAACAAAAAAATTTACAACTAGGAAAAAAATAATATTCCATTCACATCATTTGGTATAATGGTCTCATCAAACTGCTCTTGTAGCTTCCTTTTACATGAAGCTTTTGCTATTTACAGGGATATAATTAGATAACTATTCCCCCTGGTATTGGGATCATGATATCACGTGATCTAGTTAAAGCTTAAATTTCTTGCCCTTTTTGACATGCATAGGATTGATGAGAAAGCATAAGAAACATTTTCGTTATTGATAAAATAAGTTCATTTCTAATGGCATTAGAATGTTACCGAAGCTTAAAACAAAATCAGAACATTTCATTTGTTAAAAACATAAAACGCCTATATATGAGATATTATTAAAATTATATTATGCTAAGATTTTATATTTGAAAATATTGAAAATTGCTACACTTTCCTTTTGTAAATATAAAAGCCACATGTTTTGACTTCACTCAAAGTAGTTGTATTATGTTTTAAAATCTTTACACTATAGGAGGTCACGATATGAATATAAAGCTTTTTTAAGAAAGGACCAGCTCCAGGTTGCAGCTTCTTCCAAAACATAGTTTGCACATTTTTTATCCAAATTTGACATAGTAAAATTTCATATCCAATAAATTAATGTGATAAAGTTATTTACTCAAGATGAGCATAGTATATCTTTAAGAAGCGATGTATCTTAAAATAGTAATAACCTCAGTTCACAATTGATGCAGAAGGTTGCATTTATAAAAAGGTTTATTAAAGGAAACCATTTTCTGCTTCCACAAATTGTTTTCGGAGATTTCGAGAATATCGATCAGTTATAAAGAATTATTAAAATTTGATATTGAAACAAATAACTGAGTCAAAAAATTACAGAAATACATTTAAAATCGTACTTGAATTGTATATTTGAAAATCAGAATAAAAATCGTAAATGTTATTCGTTTCCATTGAAGAATTTGTTGAAAATATTAAACCAAATTAAAACAATTATACAATAATGCCACCCACCAAAGCTAGGTTAATGTCTGATAGGAGATAAAGATATAGTTTGCTTACTTTTAATAATTTGTGAGCAATTTCAAAAAAAAGTAAAGAGTTTTCTTAACCGCGTTTTTATTTATAAATCTGATGCCATTTTCGTTTCAAGATAAAAGCTTTTGTCATAAAAGTTATGAATAATTTAAAGTGTATAAAGCCATATAATGTATTAGCTAAATCAATCATTGCTTGAGTTCTAAAGGAGAATACTTTCAAAATGCTTGTATAAAATTGATATGGCTGTAATTGGCTTCAAAAGCCATTGGCGCTGTCACGATATTTTTTTACTGTAAAAAGCACTGCTTTTGTTAATCTATGTTACAACTCTTTCTAGAATCATCCATAAGATTAAAGAAGCAATATAATTTAGTTCTTAATAATCGTTATAAAAATATTTCATAAGATATAGCTGTATATCCTTTAACCATTTAACTCATGCAGACGTGTTTTGGCGGCTTTTCGACCCAACCCTTTTTTGAGGCCTACACAGTGATAAAATGTCCTGTTTAGGCCCCAAAAACTCTTTTTCGTTTGATAAATGTTGATAAAAAATGATCACTTTTTCGACAACGCCCCTATCAAAAAGGTACATCAGGGGGGTTGCCAGAAGGGTATGTGCCCTCTTCTGTTTCGGGGGTTGGAAGATGGCGGCAGCCCCCCTCATCGCAAAGAAAATTTTGGACATGTGACCTTGGACAGGTCGATCGTAAGGTAATGTGTAACTAACGCCGAAAAGCCTTTTACTCTATCTCATTCCATTGAGAAGTTGCAGCAATTTCAATTCACTTTTGATGAAAAGAAAACAATGCAATATAGTTATTTTTGGCAATTTTGAGACGTACCCCGTTGCCATGGTAACAAGAAATTCAGGATTGAGCATGCTGATACAGAGGCTATGGTTCAGTTAATTTGTAGCAAGTTTCATCAGTGCTGAAGCATATTTTCATAGTTTCAACAGGAGGCTTTTCAATGAAAACGGCCATTTTTCACAATATGCTCATGAAGTAGAGAGTAGGTTAAGACTTCATAATGTCATCTGTTTTTCATTATTTATTTAATGTTGTGTCGTTTTTTGTTGTTGTTTTATTATCAGGAAATAACCTAGATTCGACGATCAGTCACACTACCCGGGACCTATCCTTTATAAAGCTGTACTGTGCCATATATTGTACGTTAACATCTATTTATTCTGGCTTCTAAGAGTAATTACTGTCTACCCAATAATTGTTTTGTATAATAATTAACCACATGTGCCCCATTATTGAAATCATAACAACACATAGACTTAATTTTTAAATTTATATTTATGATATTTTTTTAGCTCACCAGAGACGAAGGCTCAGGGTGAGCTATAAGTATAAAGGGGGTTGCTCCGGCGTCCGTCGTCCGTCGTCATGCGTCAACAATCGTCTTCTTCTCTGAAACTGCTAAGCAGATTTACTTCAAATTTTGTCTAAAGCATCCTTGTGTCAGTCACTTGCATTTGCTCATGTCATTTCAATTGGCCCCTTTTAGGGGTCAGCAGAGCTAAAAATAGAAAAACCTTTAAACATCTTCTACTTCAGAACTAATTGATGGATGATCACCAAACTTTGTCTGTAGCATTCTTTGATAGTCTTTTATCAAGTTTGCTCATATTAATTTGATTGGCCCCTTTTAGGGGTCTCTAGGGCTAAAAATAGAAAAACCTTTAAACATCTTCTTCTACAGAACTAATGTATGGATGATCACCATACTTTGTCTGTAGCATTCATGGGTAATCGTGTATCACGTTTGCTCATATGAATTTGATTAGCCCTTTTAGGGGCCGCTCAAGCTAAAATTATAAAAAACCTTTAAACGTCTATTTCTACAGAACTAATTGAGGATGGTCGCCAAACTTTGTCTGTAGCATTCTTACGTAGTTGTTTATCAACTTTGCTAATATTACATAGACTAGCCCCTTTTAGGGGTCTCTAGGGCTAAAAATAGAAAAACCTTAAAACATCTTCTCATACAGAACTAATTGATGGATGATCACCAAACTTTGTCTGTAGAATTCTTGGGTAGTGTTTTATCAAGTTTGCTCATATTAATTTCATTGGCCCTTTTAGGGGCCGCTTAAGTAAAAAATAGAAATACCGTTAAATGTCTATTTCTAGAGAACTAATTGATAGATGATCACCAATTTTTGTCTGTAGCATTCTTGGGTAGTTTGATTTATCAAGTTTACTAATATTATTTTGATTGGCCCTTTTTAGGGGTGGGTCTCTAATGCTAAAAGTAGAAGAAACTTTAAAAATCCTCTCCACCAGAACTAATTGATGGATGATCACCAAACGTGTGGGTAGCATTCTCGGGTAGTGATTTTTGAAGTTTGCTCATATTGATTTGATTGGCCCCTTTCAGGGGCCGTAAAAGCTTAAAATAAAAATACCTTTAAATGTAAATTTCTAGAGAACAAATTGATGGATGATTACCAAACTTTGTCTGTAGCATTCTTCGGTACCTTTTTATCAAAATAGAAAAAAACAGGATCCCTAAAGAAGGTCCAACACAACACAATTGAAAATGTTGCAGGCTCGGTTTGATTGAGCCTGTTCATGGACGGTATTGGAAAGTGCAAGTTACCGTCCACGCCCCCTAGCACCGGCTTAAGCAGAATTCAACATTTAACACGAACATGGTAAAATTTTGAATTTAAAAACATCCGCAGATGTGTTCATACGGCGATTATCATGGAACCTTCAATGTGACACAGTAGTGCCATTCCATGAAAAGCGGCGTATGGTCCCCAAGTAAAAGAATGCTTTTGCCCTAAACGAGAAAACAATGGGCGGAACTAAATAAAATGGAATTTTGCAAGGGGATCTGAGGTTATGAAGCCTGCATATCACAGATAAGACGTCAAAAGACAAATTTAAAAAGCAGGTAACATATCCTAAGGGTGATTATACAGTATTCAAGTAGGAATACTGGAACCACCCAAGATGAAAATGTCCAAATAGATGAAACTAAAAGTACCACATAACATGTAAACACAACAACAATGTCGAGCTGAACGATCTTCAAGGATCGAAAATATAACATCATTGATTAAATGTACGGGGAAGACTTTTTACAGCCGCCACACGGCACAAATAACACGGATGTGACAATAAAAATAGAAAAAACAGGATCCCTAAAGAAGGTCCAACACAACACAATTGAAAATGTTGGCAGGCTCGGTTTGATTGAGCCTGTTCATGGACGGTATTGGAAAGTGCAAGTTACCGTCCACGCCCCCCTAGCACCGGCTTAAGCAGAATTCAACATTTAAACACGAACATGATGAAATTTTGAACTTAGAAACATCCGCAGATGTGTTCATACGGCGGTTATCATGGAACCTTCAATGTGACACAGTAGTGCCATTCCATGAAAAGCGGCGTATGGTCCCCAAGTAAAAGAATGCTTTTGCCCTAAACGCGAAAACAATGGGCGGAACTAAATAAAATGGAATTTTGCAAGGGGATCTGAGGTTATGAAGCCTGCATATCACAGATAAGACGTCAAAAGACAAATTTAAAAAGCAGGTAACATATCCTAAGGGTGATTATACAGTATTCAAGTAGGAATACTGGAACCACCCAAGATGAAAATGTCCAAATAGATGAAACTAAAAGTACCACATAACATGTAAACACAACAACAATGTCGTGCTGAACGATCTTCAAGGATCGAAAATATAACATCATTGATAAAATGTACGGGGAGACTTTTTACAGCCGCCACACGGCACAAATAACACGGATGTGACAATAAAATAGAAAAAAACAGGATCCCTAAAGAAGGTCCAACACAACACAATTGAAAATGTTGCAGGCTCGGTTTGATTGAGCCTGTTCATGGACGGTATTGGAAAGTGAAAGTGAAAGATTGCTAATATTAATTTGATTAGCCCCTTTTAGGCGTCTCTATAGCTAAAAATAGAAATACCGTTAAATGTCTATGTCTACATGTTCTAGAGAACTAATTGATGGATGATCACCAAACTATGTCTGTAGCATTCTAGGGTAGTCTTTGATCAAGTTTGCTCATATATATTTGATTTGCCCCTTCTAGGGGCCGCTTAATCCAAAAATAGAAATACCTTAAAATGTTTATTTCTAGAGAACTAATGGACGGATGAATGATCACCAAACTTTGTCTGAAGCATTGTTGCGTAGTCTTTTTTCAAGTTTGCTCATGTTATTTTGATTGGCCCCTTTTAAAAAATTAAAAATGGATATACATTTAAACATCTTTCCTACAGAACTAATTGATGGATGATCACCAAACTTTGTATGTAGTATTTTGGGTAATCATTTATCAAGTTTGCTCATATTAATTTGATTGACCCCTTTCAGGGGCCGCTAAAGCTAAAAATAGAAAACAACTTTAAACATCTTCTACTTCAGAACCAATTGTTGGATAATTACCAAACATTGTCTGTAGCATGCTTGGGTATCTTTTATCAAGTTTGCTTATATTTTTTGGTTAGCCCCTTTTAGGGGCCACTAAAGCTAAAAATAGAAAAAAACTTTCGAACATAATTTCCTACTGAAATAATTGATAGATGATATCCAAACTTTATAGCATTCTTACGTAGTCTTTTATCAAGTTTGCTCATATTAATTTGATTAGCCCCGTTAAAGCTAAAGCTTAAATGCCCCAGGTCATGGCATTTCTTCAGATTATTTTTTAAACATATTCTATGCTCAAATTTAATATTAGAAAAATTGACATTCCTGGAAAGCGGTTGTTTCCTGTGAGCGACTCAGGGCCATCATGACCCTCTTGTTTTTTCATGTTTTATTTTTTGTCTTTGAACTAATATGATAATTATGGGATAGTATGAATTTGTACAAAAACTTACAACATATTGTTTTGGACCATTTGATATATCACATGCAATTGCAAGGCAATGTAAATATGATTTTGTCAATTTAATAAATCGTGAATATAAGGATTGGCGACGACATTGGTTTAACATATTCACATTCATATTGCAAAGCCAAGTTTATTTTTTAAATTAATAGACCTCAACTCCAATCCCTTGCTTCTCAATTAAACGATTTGGTTAAGTTATATTTCTGCATACTTTTAAACATAATTATCGCCAAATATCACAATCAACTGGGAATATGTTTAAATGTTAAGTCTTGTAGGACATACATGTACATTAAAAAGTATCAACATTCTTTTATTGCAAAAGAAAAGATAAAATTAAGTAGTACTGAAATACAAAATTCTAAATCTATCCAAGATTAATAAGTTGCTATACATTGTTTAGTTCAATATAGAATACGAAATATATTGGAAGGGTAAACATCTGTCAAAACTATATCTTATGTGATGCTATCCGAGTCTTATATAGGTTTTGCAGCAGTGTTTCGCAGAGTCCAAAGAATCAGTATTGTTCATAAAGATATATAATGACCTTTTAACTTTACTAATGTGATATGCATTTGGTTGAAATACTATGTATTCTGAAAAATAAAAAAGAGGCTTTATGGGCTGTGATGTGCCTTTGATATGGACTGTTAAAACCATTTTGAAAATACAATTTAATGATATTGTATTGATTCTGATAAACTAATCCATTTGATGTGTAATGAATGACACAGAAGCATGACAAATTGAATTTCTGAAGAAGTAGCTAATGATATAAAAACTATACACACAATGAATTTGTTAAATTGTTTCTTTTTAATATACATTTTCCAACAACGTAATCTGATCATTATTATTTTAGGATCGATCAACGTAATCTGATCATAATTATTTTGTTCTGACGTCATTTCTGATTTTCTTGATGCATTTGTATTCTTCCTAATTATGTCGTTATAATATCTATATCTGACAATTAACAAATTACAGATGGTTTGCCTTCTTCCTAGCCATGTCCTTAAGGGGCGTCCGTGGTCGAGTTGTTAAGGTCGTTGACGTCAAACCACTTGCCCCTCACCGCTGTGGGTTTGAATCCCGACAGGGACTTTGGATTATTTCATGTGAGGAAGCTATCCAGCTAGCTTACGGAACGTCGGTGGTTCTACTCAGGTGCCCGTTCGTGCCTGAAATAATGCACTTAAGGGCACCTGAGGTCTTCCTCCACCAGTAAAGCTAAACGTCGCCAAATGACATATACTGTCGGTGTAACGTAAAACCCAACAAAAAAGTCTTGTCATTAAAATCTGACAATTAACAAATTACAGATAATACGGATATTGTAACTTGTCTAATATAATTATACATAATTTTGTGTAAAAAGCGAAACTCCTTAAAAATTTTCTTCATCGAATTTGATAACTTTTCATCCTTTGAAATATTTAAGAGTTCCAATTACTTTTAAAATAGATGCTTTATTTTCAGGTTGAAGATACTGAATATTTGTTCTGCCTAGTCTGCTCTATTCATTTCTGTATGCCATATTACTTTTATCATATTGCTGTCCCGATACTTTTGCCCAAATGGCGGATCTATCAGGAGCGCAACATATGTCAGATATTAAAAAAGATTGTGTGAGAATGCTTTCAAAATAAATAAACATCGAAATAATTTGTATAGCTCGTTCGACCTATAATATCCAGTTAATAAGGAAAACTGAGCTCAGGAATGCTTTGTATTCAACAGAAAGCAGTGGCAAGAAACTTCATGGTGTCCAAATGAACTATATTAAATTTTGTTCATAATGACTTGAGTTTAAACTTCAAATATTCTGACACTTTAGCCGGATGCAAAAGCGTGTACAACGCTTTGTGTAATACAATAAAACATCAAGAAGTTTTGTCCTTAATACAGGTCAGAATAAAACTTATTTTACATACTATTTACAGTCTTAATGACATTTATTCAAATTTTAATATTTCAGGTTTTTTGGGGAAAGAAAACCAATGTTATATCCACACTTCCTACACTTTACTTAAAAATTGCTAGAATAAAACACTTCAATTTCATTTATATTGAGACTAAGTTCGTGCCTACAAGTAGTAAATTTCATTTCTGAAACCAACAAAAAAATGCAAGTAGTTATATTTCAAACACGTGGAATGATTAATTGATGCAAAGGAGTTCATATGTCTTATATTCACATAGAAGTTTACATTTTCCGGAAAAGTACTCTAGAAGGATTGCAGATGCTTAAATGTATTTTAAAATTTTATCAAATGTATAAACAAAGTCTTATCGGACGCCAAATGGTAAAACTTGTACGGAAACGTTGAATTAGTGTTTGTATAGAACGCGTTTTTTCTGGTTATAAATGCCTTTCTTATTCGTGCAAATACGATAGGGTTTTGGTTTTGAGATACCGGTGCTAGAAACCTCATCTGATACCCCTTTTGCCATCTTTGTTGGTCAGGTCAAGTGGTTTCATAACGTCATTATCCCCATACATTCGTTGGATGTTTTGCATTCTAATTGTGACGTCCTTTTGTAGTTTTGCAAGTTGTAGATTTATACGCCAATATCATGTAAACATTAGTTTTTGTATTTTACACCGAATATGACAAAATATGTAATATACCAGAAAAAAGAACTAGAAACAGATACTGGACTGACTGACCATAAAGACGGCCATATCCACCTAACGAGAAATAGTTTACCGAAAACTCGACAGCACCAAGATACTGCCGGAAACATTTACCTTCGAGCTAGTTACCTTCCGGTTTGTAACGGCATCTGGTGAAAAATTATTTTAACATTGTACAGCTATTATATAAGGAATTTGATATACAACTCAGCATCTTCATTATATCGCAATCAATTTTCTGATCGTACCGCAATTAATATCGTCAAAAGAACAAGTATAACCAACATGTATCTGTCTTAAGACAAACTTAATTACCGTTCAAAATCAGCTAGCTTAAGTTGGTGAACTTTTGTTCTGAAATGTAAAATAAATACAAACGATGAATTTCTTTATTCAGTCCATTTAACACATTGAGCACATCTTTAACGTATATTAAGAATAACAATAAGATAATGTTTATCAACCTGATTATCATACAATCGCAGGATATTAAAACGTTTTACATGCCTTTGATAGATAATTAACAGTTCAATTATATTTCAGACCTTAATTTGTTACTTTTACCAACATTTGTTTTACCTATAACTTAAAATCAGAAAGAACACATTTACTTCTGTCTCTATTGAAATAAACTGTCTGATGTATAGTTTCATATCAATGTGCTTTGATTTTGATTTTAGATATTGTTCCTTCTACTATGATATATGAAATTGAATGGAATGAAAAAACGAGAGTTTACTTAATGTCATAGTCATTGAGACAAACAAACCTTTTAAACAAATAAATGGTCGCTAATTGCTTTGAATTGTTTGATACTTTTGTACTTAACTATTGAAAATGCGACACATTAAAATAGTCCTACATATAATTGATGGCGATAAAATGTAAATGGGAGTCACTGAATGCTGTGCCACATCGGTTTCTCATCGTGTACACAACTTTGATATATAATACTAACGGATAAATAAGTTATTAAGCCATTTCAACCAAACATCATTGTTACAGCTTTCCAAATTCTTTGAAATAAAATACCAGTATGTTGTTATTATTTGTTTTGCCTTTCATTCGTATAAAATTTCTGAAGCAAATGTCGTGTGAAAAGGCAATAAAAGTAATTCTACATAATAAATAATCATTAGGAAATTCTGATTCCTACTCTACTTATAAATGTTTTTGTTGTTTCCTGAAAACATAGCAGTTAATGATGACTAATGACAATTACAAATGGCTTAATAGTGTTGATACAACACATTGCATTTAGGTGCGTTCATGTTTGTTTTATACTAAATTTATTACAGTTTGATTGTATAAGCTTATAGACACACTTTTGGATCCGTTACTGGAACCAAACAGTACTGACCAATGAGTGTAAAGTTTCTCGCTAAAGGAAACAACGACATGCCTTTGTCGGTATTAGAACCCATGCGACTTACGGTCATTCATACGTCAATCTCTCAGCCATGTCGCATCTTCATGTTTGTATGAACGATACATTATAGAACCAATTAAGAAACATGCAATTTTAACACCCCTTAAAGTTTGAAAAACATATGTTACTAGCTCATGAATGATGGTAAATTAATAATTAGTATGTGAGAGACTGTTTGTCAGCATTAAAATAATTGAAATTGCAGTCGTTATCAATATTTTAATCAAGTATATACAATTATGTACTACCTAAATTTTGACAAGAGGCACTGTTTTCTCGGATGACAGCCTCGCAAATAAGTTGAGCAGGGACTCAGTGAACCCAAATATGATTAATACCGTTTATGTTTATGTTTTAATCATGCATGGGATTTATTTATTTGCACATGTATGGCGACATTGAAGCACAAGGACATTGTGTGTTAAGGTTTGATTTTACGTTTAATTTTATGTGCTCTAGTTTTACTTCTGCCAATCAGCGCTTTTATCAGCTGTCGATGTAATCAATCAACATCTACGAAGTCTGTTAACCATGTTTAGGCATGTCTCAGAGGCACGTTATTTACTTTGAATGTTTCACAGAATGTCGTTCACTGAATGTGAAATCGTTTACAAAATGGAAGGAAATATAGCACATTTACAAGTTGGAGGTCACGTCTGCACAAGACAAATCGGTATTGTATCAGGCCCGGCAAAATCATGGACAGAACAAATCTACTTCGTTAAGAAACTGCTTGCAGAATGTGTAATATATACGGATTTCTCCCTAGACAATAAGAGATTAACTACATAATGCAGATAATTGCCAGACGACATATCATTCGTGTTCCTTTGATCATGACGAACAATCATGTCAGAGAACATCTACGTTTGGTTCGCGACCTTATGCAATTGGGATTCTGCAATTTTGGACGCATGCTCTGTTTTCTCATAAAATTGTTTTGTCTTTATTTGATGAGCAAATAGAAAACGATTGGAATAAAACTAATTGTTAAATGTATTTTTGTAAATAAAAGTATAAAGGTCACATGAGCATGAACCAAAGGCAAATAAATGACACTCTGTGATGATATTAATCAATAATGATTTTCAATGGTGTTATATAAAAATATATGTTGGGCTATAAATGGGTAGAGATGACCTATAACTATCGCCAATAAGGAAATATTTATGAATATTTATGACTATGCTTTACAGACGCTTTATTGTGCTCACAATATAAGTTAGTGAATATGATTTGATTGATGGCATATTGGTGGTGGTGGTGTGAACACCAAATTTGTGGTTCCCTGTTTAATTAACTTTACCTTTTTCTGTATTTTATAGAGTACTCTACAGCTTGCTCACACCATTTTTATTACGTGCTGTGTTTCCTAATACATTAACGTATTCATCTTTATTTGTTTATTTCTCACCAACATGTCAAACAGAAACAAAACGCAATGAAAATAAAAATATTTCAAATTGTTGTTTTTTTTTCTGTCTTTAGACTTTCTCAGCTGACACTGTTACGGACTCAATTTTTTTTAGTTAACATATTTAATTCAAACTGTATCTTTTTTTGCGATTCAGATCTAAGCTTCGATTAGTACCGGACACATGTATTCTATTTTAGAGAAACTAGTAAATAATCTATGTGATCTATGTGACCTCGTGTTTATTATTTTCGTTTCTCCGTATTTTCTCGCCCACACTCGGAGTTCTCAATGTAAAAATCTTTAGACTTGATTTAGAATAATCTCGAGATGCATGGCACATTCGTCATGGGCAGATGGTATCTAGCATTTTACAGTTTTAATGAGGGAATAGTTTATATTTTCAACCATTCATTAAGAATGTAGTACAAAAATGTAAAAGATGACACATCCCCAGTAGTATTTTACAATACGAAAGTTCATTTACAAATGAATTTCTCATACTAACATGTCATGTTATAAAAGTGGTTCAATAATGAGTGTCACAGTCAACAGTGTTTAACAAGTCAATATAAATATTGATGCCTATATCAGACATTATAGTAAATTTATGAAATTATTCAATTAAACAATATAGGTATTAATGTAAATATACGGAATGTTTAAAACACAAAATGTAATTGAAACCCTAATTTTGCCATGTGTTTATGGTACTAAGTCATTTTGGCTAAATTTCTGATGCATGCAGTTTCTTTAAATCATGATCTTAGAGTTCTCAATGTTTGGGAATAATGCAGCTGTTCGAGCTAAGCATAACACCAACAACAAGTGAACCTGTTGAATACGATTTTTCTGATAATAAAAAGTTATCCTTATCAGATTGCCATTGTCACAACTATTGGGCAATTGTGCATTTGTCAAACGTTTATCCTTGGGGTGTGTTATAATTACATTTGAACAGTCAGTTTTGTGTAAAAGTGAAGCTAATAACTTCGGGGGTACTACATAATATAATAGCTTTTGCATTTTGTTTTGTAATATGAAAATGTGCACATGTATTTAATTAAATGCAACACCAATGTATTTACAAAAGTAGCTTCTGCATAGGCTGTATCTTTCTATGCTAAGAGGTGCATAAACTGACTAACCGTAATAAATATTTTACAAAATATCCTTATATTTCTTACGAAAACCTTCACCATCAAAACACGAGGCTGTCTGATTTAAACCAGGAGGCGTATCTTTTGTATCATAAGCTAAGAGAAAAACACTTCCGCAGTCGTCTTGATATTAAACCAATGTAAAAGTAACCTATGTGCAAGCATTTGAATATGACTTTTCTGCCGTTATCCCTCTTCCTTATGTCGCAATAAGTAAACCCTTGAACAAATAAGCCTATAAAAGATCAAGACAGTGGATGCGGGTAACCAATACCTGCATTCCAGTTAACGCAACGCCCATGTATTGGTATACGATTTAACTCTGGCACGTTTTCAAAAGTAAAGTCTCTTATCCATGGTACAAAAAAAGATTTTTTTTTTAAATAAATGCGTACAAAAATGTAGTCAGTCTTAATTGTTTATTCGTCCTAACGATAATAATTTTTAGTTAGGGAAAAAAATACCAAAGTGATGTTAAGAAAATTAATCGTCAGGATATTTGTAATATAAGCGGTAACTAAAAATAACGGTGTTGTATAAAGCTGGCAGTTAACCTTTTTCGTTAGTATTTTTATTATCAAACCAATCACAATCTTTTACAAATATATCTTTTTTGTTGAACATCCGTTCCCTTTTATGGAGGGATAAAATAACCATCACGAACTAATCAAAGTAGGCATATGGCTAGTCAATCACTCAGCACCAGATGTATTCAGTTGTATAAAATGTATAAATCAAATTGTATGTACATGTAGGTGGGTGATTCAATTATTGTAACTGTTTACTACCACAATACTTTAAGTACTTTTAGAATATGACATTAAAGAATGATGATTTTGCTCACTTGCAGCTGTTTAGTTCTCGGACTCTAACCAATAAGCATGTACATGTATCTTCTTTATTCCGCAATCAATATTTTCATTATGCGGCACTCAAAATGTAATTAAACCACACTCTTGACGACATTATATTGCAAACACCATCTTGCATTATACCGGATTCAATACCTTCATATGCCGCAATCAATATTGTCATTATACATGAATCAATGTCTTCATTATACCGCAATCAATATCTTCATTATGTCGTAATCAATATCTTCATTATGTCGCAAGCAATATCTTCATAATACCGCAACAAAATCTTCATTATTCCACAATAAATATCTTCACTATACTGCAATCAATATCTTCCATTATTTAGCAGTGTATATTTCATTATACGGCAAGAACAAAAAAAATCATTATACCGCAATTAATATCTACAATATACCGCAATCAATATATTGATTATGCTACAATCAATATATTCATTATACAACAGTCAGTAACTTTATTTTACCGCAATCAATATCTTCATTAAACAATCATTTATATTTTCTTTTCTCACAATCAATATCTTCATTATACATTAATATCTTCATATTGCCGTAATCAATATCTTAGTTATACAAACATCAATATCTTCATCTGATTTTAAAATAATAAAGATCAAAGTGCTAATGACCTTCTAAATACCAAACGTCAGATGAAAAAGTTCGAAAGAAAACATTTTTATAAAAACATTAACAGCAACAACATATACTTTATTAAGCTCAAGCCATTATAACAAGCATACAGTGTAGAATACATACACACAAAAAACTTTGTGAGGTCACGCGGTATATTGTTAGCTTAACGGGGTTGACAATAATAAAAGTGTGTTACTCCTTTTAGAAATTTGGAAAGGACTATAAATTCTTGTCCGGAATGTTTTATATTCGGATGTTTGGTGACTGAAACTAATTTAATAATCTAAACATTTTTTAAATAGTTATTTTTGAATTTTGAACACTATTAACACTATTTAGTATTGTTTTAAAAAGAAACAGATTTTATTTATATTGAATTTGTGCAGCCTGAAGTAGATAAGTGACAATTTGAACTGCACCGAAACCGCGCTCTTCCCCAAATGTAGTGTAATCGTCCGCTGTGTAAATTAATAATGTATATTAATTAATAATTGATTATCAACGAATGGTTACTTAAACTTTTCAGAAAATGGATATGGAATGTTTTGATTTATCTGGAAAAAACACCATTGTATCTTTAAAGTATCAATTTAATTTAAGCTAATTCCGCAGAAATGTCATAACCTAGTAACGTCACGCGTTTTCACAGAAGTAGGGCATGTAAATAATAAATAAAATACATGTAGAACTAAACTCATGTTTCAATGGTGTATAATCACCTGTAGCATTAATACAAAAATGATGAAA
The DNA here is from genome assembly GCF_026571515.1 of Ruditapes philippinarum. NCBI lineage: Eukaryota > Metazoa > Mollusca > Bivalvia > Venerida > Veneridae > Ruditapes > Ruditapes philippinarum. Next base: position 157,700 of record NW_026857589.1, on the reverse strand, counting down.
AATACTCTTCATGTGGGGCTCCTAACACAAATTCTGCAATAAAAATATATTCATATTTCATTATGGACTGAACACTTTCGTACATTGATTTAAAAAAGTGTAGCACCTTACTTTTAACGCTATATCTTAATATACCTAAACCATATAATTTATAACTAAACAGTCAAAAGCCTTAGAAAATAAACAACAAAACAGCACATAGTTTCTTATTGTAATTCAACGGATACGTAATAAGAGCATGCAACACAAATTTAACAAATAAGCCGCGTCACGACAAAACACACATTGTGCGTTAGCGACCAGCATGAATCAAGACCAGCTTAGGCATCCCCACAGTCTGATCAGGATCTATGCTGTCCGCTATCAGTTTCTCTACTTGTAAAAGGGTTGGTAAGCGAACAGCATGTATCCTGATCAGATCAAATGTTTTAAGATAATACAATTGATAATTATAATAACTAATTGTTAATATTTTGTTTTCTTTCTTTAATACATCACGAACAAAACGTGTTAATGCTTTTCCACTGTATTCAATCTCGAGAAGAACAAATAAGATTAATTGTCAATCAATATTATATATTGTATATGAACAAATTGACGTTATTTCAAATTTTTCTATGTTTGCTTTTGCTTGCTTTTGTTTTCCTTTAATTTCTTTGCTACAACCATACTCATGTTAATTTAATGACATACATCTAGATGTAGTATATTTCTGCGAGGCAAAGTACTAAATAAAGTTTACAAATAATCTAGATAATGACGGATATTTCATATGATAAATTGTACAGAATTATTCACGCAAGTAGCTGCAAGCTTGAATCTTATCAAGTGTCCCTGATAACTGTTTTAATAGGCTTTATAATAAATCTTATCAGGCAATTTCTCAAGAAAAAATCTAGGACATCAAAATAAAGAGCAGAGGCAAAGCAAGTCGTGGTAAAACTTTGAAGATGCTACTCTAGAAAATGTTATAAAATTACGTCATTAAAGAAGGGAGTGATCAAACCGCTGCACTTACAAAAGTAATTCTGTAGTAATTATTGCGCAGTAACGTTGCAAAATATCAGTGAAATAATGATATTGTATTTGTTTGTTTTTTAATACAGATTTATAGAACAAACGCAACATTTGCCATTACGTAAATTACGCCTTTACGGAATCAAAAAAATTAAACGTTCCAAAAAAGGAAAGTTTGACATAGAAATATCACCTACACTCTATGTGTGATATAATCTGTTGGTGATATGTTTTAACACTACGTGTGCATATAAATATAAAATATATATAAATGATGGATGGTGGTTAAGGACAACTATTGTATTTTGAATTATAGTTAACATGGGTTGTTCCCCTAACTTCGCATATAAACTCCATTATGAAAAAATATTAAGCACTGTTTTTTCTAATTTTGATAGTAAAATGACAGTATTTTGCCATTGGAAAATACTTGACAAAATGCACCTAATTGGAATGCGAGCTAATACTTAACATTGGGCGCCCATGCAATTTATCCAGGACGTAACGAATGAAATCACAGCGTGAATGTTAGAATTCAAAATGATGGCCTGAGTTCTTGACAGTTTCAAATGTTTGTTATTTGCTAACCCATATTGTAAAATGTTATACTATGAAATATTTCATGCGAAGTTGAAACACTTTTCGTTTCAGAAATTGAAAGTACACTATTTATATTTTTGATTTATATCATATAACTATGCTAGCGGACATACTTAAACTTATTATAAATAATCAGCGAAGTGTTCGGAACAGAACCTTTCCAAAGAAACTGGACATTTGAAGCATTAAACGTATGTGTTTTACTTTTTCTTTGGTGAATTTTCTCCATTTTTTCTTATTTTTTCTTTCTCACAAAACAATTTATTTTGCTAAAAAAGAAGAAGCAATGAATTGCGCAGCTTTAAACTACACATTCGAGATAATATTATTAATATTTCTTTACCTGATCAAGTGCATTTCTTCGAGACACGCTTATAAGTCAAGTTTATAAAAAAGTTTGATATTTTCAGAATTTTCATATCTTATATATAGTTCTAAACCTAAAGTAAGTATTACATAAGTAGCCAAAGGGTTTAAACTCCTCAAGTGTTCATATATATATTCATATATTCATGTATTTATATTTAATACACATCTAAAATCTCAGGGAATTTCTAAAACCAATGTCATAGACTTGATGTCAACACTCAAGATGCTGCTTTAGAAAGTGGTTTCTGTAATAACAACAGGATGGTAAGGTAATATATAACATCTTTTAACTAACTAGCACCGCTTAAAGCAGTGTAAATTATGTATGATTTGTAACAGTCAGGAAACAATAATTGTTGTAAGGCTAGATATCAAAGGAGGAGGCGTGAACGATCAAAGGGATTTTGTTATTCTATAGAAGTGCTTTGCTTGTCACAAACATGTCCATTTTTCAAGTCATGACCTAAAGAAGCCATAATCGTAAGTTTCTTTTAAAGCATAAACTACTTTAAATAGGGGGATTACCGGAAACGCTTTTTAATAGTTCATGAATATCTATAACTCAAGGCAAAAAACATCACATCTTTAAAAGGCATTAGGTAACAAGAAATTAAAAAACCGTTTCAAAAAGTAGGCAACATTTTTATGTTTTCAATCTCTTTTTAAGTAAAATTGGGACATATAAGTCTTATCCCAAAAAGGTTTTTTAATTTCTTTTTCATGACCCTCTAGTTGGCATTGATTTTCACTTCCCCCTTTTATTACACATAAACTTTTAAAGCAAGGTATTCAAATATTTACTTGGTAAACGAGTTCGAGTTCGAGTTTGTATGACATCATATTAAATAAAAAAGAAATCTTTTAACCATTTTCTTTTTGCATTTTAACGGGTTTTTTTTTTCGACATAAATGTTTGTCCTTAACAACATAATTTTTATGCAATTTTTTTTTTAATAACAAAATTTCATAGTAAAAATCATCACCTGTAGATAATGACAGTTTGTTATGGTTTCATTTTAAAAGGGATACTGTCGTCATGTGCGGTAATCAGTCTCATTAGTTTCAAACATGTTTTACTTTTCAGTGTGTTTTATTTAGATTTTTTATATACATGTATCTGTAAAGGTCGTAAGTCGATGACATTTGCTCTTGTTATTTGTTTATCTTTTATTTTAAAATACTATCATCGGTTGGTGAAAAGTTCCACTTTCATGCTTTCATCAAACAAATTGGATGTCATCGGTTGTGCAAACGGCACTGCCATAATCAGAATCTATAAACATTTCTGAGGATTTAATAAAACTTTGTGTTCTTACAGGAATTGTAAACTGTAAATTATGACAGTCACTATAGAAAAATGGAACGAAATAAAAGGGTCACTTACAGACATGATCAGGACCATAGCAATGAGAGTGTTAACTAATCAATCTTTTAAAGTGTCTGTGAAAATGGACATTAATGACAAATAGGTTAACTGACGCCGATGAAACGGTAATGTCAAGAGCTCTTCAAAATTGGAGTTTATTAAAAAAGGTCATGATTTTATACTGACTTATTGACTGTGGAGGAAATTTTAAGTCTTAAGCGAAATTGATTAAAAGGTTTAACAGTCAAGCGTTTCATGTTCATTTTTTATCGATTCTATGTATGATTTTTCAGCTATTTTATTGTTTTTTTTTAAATTATTATATGATATATTTTGTTATTCTTATCAATATCTGTTTAACCACATTGAAAATGCGTAAGGCCGATTTATGATCTTTATTTATATATACTGTGAACTGAAGGAAGAAACAAACAAAGAATTAAGCATCCTGAAGGGCAGCTACTTACCCACCGTACAAACAAACAACATAATTGTAACTTTATTTATTATTAATATATATTTTGCTATAGATTGTAAGTCACACTTCAGTTTTAATTTCCAAACAACGTCTCATGATATTAGATACTTTAAGTTTTGTCATATCATATGAAAATTTTGGTTATTTTCCTTTCTTTGTGATACTATATAAATATCCGTTTAAACGCTTAATTTTTCACAATAACATTACGAACATACATTATGGAAGTGGGAAAAATAAAACATTATGATTTTAGATAATAAAACAATTATGTTCACAATCCACAATGAATGCGAATAGCGTTTCTAATGTCCTCGATAATGTGCTAGTTGGAATGTTTTTGTATACATATTTAAATATATTTTAGTTATAGGGCTAACTAAAATTTTATAAACAATGTCAAAACGGGAGATGCATGTTTGTTTGTTAATTCATTACTTAAATGTATAATTTACGTTTTTACAGCGCTTAAAATTTCCTCACGAATCATAGAACGACTCCAAACTCGTTTATGTCAGATTGTTTGCTTCAACACAATTAAGTCTTGTCCTGGAGCATGTTTGTATGTCTTTCCTAATTTTTCATTTTCATTTAAGCTAATCGATTTTATAGATGACAGTTTAAATGCATTTGTCGTATGATATATTATTGATCATTTGATAAAACGTTTTAAAATAATTATTATGTTTCTGTGAATTATTAATAAAAATAGTATATTCCTTTTATAATAGCACAGCTACTGCACACCTTTTACGCGGATATACTATAAGAATATAAAACAGAGAAAAACAGAATCCCAAAAAGAAAGGGCATCATAACAAAATTGAAAATAATGCTGGCTCCATTTGATTGAGCCTGTTAATGAAACGGTACTGGAAAGTGCAAATTACCACCATCGTCCCCTAACACCGGCTTAAACAGAATTCAATATTTAAACATTAAAACATGTAAAATCATAACGTGTTTTCTGTTAAATGTGCGTTTCAAATAAAATATGAAGAGGCGTTATCAATTAAAAAAAACGTGCACTTCGCCCTTCTTACTAAACTTATTTCATCAAGCGCATTAATATGATATTTAATAATTACCTGACGAGTTACTAATTAAGTTAGTCTGTATTTGATTTTTTTATTCATTCTGACTTCCTGTAAGAGATAAAACACTCATTTATGCACGAAATGTCAAAGATAAGTCGTTTCCACATCAAAGGAATATAATATTAGATCTTAGCTTATGCAATTTCGGATTAGGATTTTTTATCTAATATTAGTAAAACATGTTCTATCATTATTAAATCACAAATCTATTTTGAAGATTATATTAATAACAACACTGTAGATAAGGGAGTAATCCATATTAATTTGTATTGGGTTTGTTCATAAGAAATTATTAAAAGTGTGACATACATAAAAGGGTGATATAAATGTACAATATGATACTAGATATATTTAAACATCATTCATGAATACTGAAAAAAGTGAATATCAATAATCCTGAAGATATTTTATCACGGGTACAAGTAAAACAGGGTGGGCTAATACAATTTGTAAAAATAAATGTCCATTATGCTATTTTTGTTATATTGTTCTACAATCTTAAAATTAAGATCGCTTTTTCGACTTTATTTAGAGTTCGATAATTTTGTAATATCTTAATTGTCAGTTCAAACTTTAGATTTATCCGTTGCAAAATATTTATTATCTTATAATGTAATGTGTATGTAGTTTTTGTTAAGCTTGCTTTGTGATGTGTATTGCATGATAAAACTTTGACATTATTTGTGCATCAATATCATCTTCTCGTGTATTAGAATACAAAAAAAAACATAACCGATGTTATCCAAAATGCATAAATATCGCAGTCGCACAAACATATAAGGACCGTGAACCATTTGAAAAATTCAAATCACCAAAAACAGTGTATCAAATGTCATTGACATCAGACAGCAGATGAATGTGAGTGTGAATGTCGCATTATAATAACTGAATGTGCTTACATAGTTGAAGTGAATTTCCTTTTAATCTTATTCTATAATCCAAGACATTCTCGTCCTTGGAAGAAAGAACACATTTTTTAAAAATATAAATTTCATCTTTAATTTAACTTAACACAACAAGTTTTAATCCATTTAAACAATTAACAAAGTATTTTAGTAAACAAGTTTTTATCAACAAATCAGTCTTACTTATTTTATTTCACCCACATAATAACATATATATTAAATTTTCCCTATTTATATAACAAAACTTTTCCGCCTTTACAATAGATGATAAGACAAGCATGTAAAAACATGGATACATAAATTTCTCGTACACAGTAATTTACCGTCGGGAAACTAAAACAAGGTTTACAAAAAGCATGTGAATAGCATTATAGGGAATGAATAAAACACTTGCAAAATGCTACTATCGGATAACTTTAAATAGAACATAATTATAAGGCACACTGTTATATCACATAACTTGCTAAGAAAATGATTTTGATATCAAATAAAATTATATTAAGAGACATGTATATCGTAATGTCTGCGACAATTTTCAATAAATAAAGTAACTGTTTCAACATTTTCTTACGATTGCTTTTCATCTTCGCTCAAAAACAATATCACCACTAAAATAATATAAATCGAATCGGCAAGAGTAAAACACACAATATTAACTGACGTAATCGCAATTTACATAGCTCAAAATGTTAATAATGCATGAGTTTATTGTCAGAGTACATTTGCAGGAATGTTAAAGCACATTTACAGGGATATCATAGTTCATTTACAGGATTGTTAGGGTGTACATTTACAGGCATACCAGAGCACATTTACAAAATAATTCTCATATAACGACTTCTTCTAAATCCACTACCTGTGTATGCATTAAATTTTGATTCCTCTTTTTCCAATTCTGATTTCTTGATTCATTCTTACTTTGTAAAGGAGTACATTTACAGGCATGCATGAACATTACCGGTTTTTACAGTTTTATTAAAAAGGGGTCAAAATACATTTACAGGGTGTTAATACATTACCGCAGCCAAAAAGAGACCGTTTTTATGTGATACCACCTTTTTTGGGGAAATTTTTGATAAACTAATTACAAAGTGGGGGCGACAAGATATCACTTAGGATTTTTATATAAATTAACAAAAACATAACAGGTTATGTTCAACAGCTGCATTTTTTATTTGTTGTTCGATCCTTTATGCTAATTTAAAACTAACAAAAATATATTTCACATGCTCTGAAAGAGGTAAAAACAATCCTACATTTGCTCAACTTTTCCTTTTCCTTGTATTTTCATTTGTATTCCATTGATATGAAGACCAAATACGTGCTTAAGGACAATAAATATCATATTAAGATAATAAAGGGAATCAATTTACGTGGTCTGTAATTTGAATCAGAAACACAGCAAAATTCGTCCAAAGAAATTCATATATCATGTTTTCTCAAGGACTCTTGTACTTTGCGAAATGACGTTACTAGTTTATTTACGGCATGACAGAAGAGTTTTACAGAGAGATTGATGATGCTTAATTGTTTCGCTTTATTCCTTATAGAAACAATCTTATTTCGCAGAAAAAGTATTGTTAATATCTCATGCGGTTGTTATATATTTTATGTAAAACAAAACTCAGTCTTTAATGGCATGTGTAATTTATATATCAATTTTGCAACAACAAAATGTGTATTGTAAAATTAAGTTAACTTTTATCTTGAAATTCATGAAATTAACCTCGCTCAGCATTTTATGTTGCATTCCTTGTAAGTCATGTGATGAAAACAAACAAATCGTTTTCATTGTCTAGATGCTTGGTTTTCTAAACGACCTCAACAGGGTCCAAATGCTTCAAACATACATTATGAAACTCTGACATGTTTCCACATAGAATTGAAAAGGATGGCTAAGGAATATACTCGGAAAAAGAAATTGATTTATGTACAATTCTTAGACGGATTGTATTGATAAGCCTGCAACACATTTCAAATTGGGTCAATTTGCACAATATTAACAAATATTTTTGGAATAAACAGGATGGAGGACTGGTCTGAAAATTTGCACACAAGTTCTTTAATATGAGTTATTGATCATAAGCTTCATACTGTTTATTTGGTTGTTTATCTATTCCACAAAAAATCAAATTCTTTGATGTTATTTGACACTCCCGTTTCCATTCGCCTTTAAGGACAAAGATTTGCGTTAACAATTTTCTTTTGACACTACAGAAAGAATGAAAAAAATATCTTTGACGTTTCTACAAATGAATTGTAATAAAAATATAAAAAAGAAACTCAAACTCGGATTCCACATGCATGTTTTTACACACTTAGTTTTTTTATGGCATGCAAACATTACACACTGTATAAAAACCCGATCGTTATTATTTTTTCAAATGTAACAAAGCGCTTTTTATTCTGTATTTTTTTCTTGTAACGCTAAGTTCTCATTTATTCTCTATCATTGAACTAACATGATTATAAGATAACTTTGGGCTTCACATCAAGGCAAGTAGCTAATGTTACATATATATAAAGCTAAATATGTTCTTTTCATCTTCAACGGCGATAATTTAACACGCCGCGATTTGAGACGACTAATTGTTTTATATCTTATTTAAAAACTATGCAAAAACTAATGCAAGAACTAGACTGTAGATATGTTCATATTTAATTATTAAATCTGATTAAGGTAACATTAGGAATATTGTACTAGTATTTAAGATGATAATGAAACATTATTAAACGACTCAGAACTTGGCACGGTAATAACGCTATTTGATAAAAAAACGATATTGCACTATAGTGTAATAATTATTTGACGTGACGTCATTTGCGTTTGTGGTGCCGTTATATGTCGCATGGCCGCTAAATTTACAGTAAGGCTGAAAAGTCACAATATGCTCTTGACGTAAAATCCAATAAAAAATATTTGCATGAGGCTGCTTTTTGTATATATTACTATAAGTACTAGCGTTCAACAATATGAATATCAACTTGGCTATTTTTATGTTATACGAATTTATTTTAGATATATTATGTTGGAACCTCTAAGCGTATGAAAACACTGGAACTGGAACTAACCAACCAGTATTAATCATTGATTGTAAAATATTTTGCCTCTAACTGGGCTTGAACCCACGCGGCTGGCAAGCTTTAGATATCGCGTTATATCACTTAGCCATACCGCTCTCATTTGATTATTTTTAACAGAAATCTTACTAATAATCTCATTACCCACATTCAATATGTTCAAGGAGTTCAAGACCCAATAAAACAATTAATAAATATAATTCGCGGTACATGCTCACTTGTGTGTACGTGAGTGTGCGTTTGTGTATAATGGTGTTTGGTTTAATTGCCTCGTTATTAGAAAAACACACGAGATCACTTCCATTTTATTTCTGCAGGCTTTATTGTCATTTTCTTATTGGCTTTGATGGCATGGGGTTAATTATAAGAAAAGCAAAAATCGGTCAATGACATGTACCATAAAAAGTACCGATGTTCCAAGGGGAGTATTTCATTTATTAGGGACACTTATCTCTAATCAATTTTTCATTTCTGTTTATCATGCAATTAAACAGTTATAATTCATCGAACTCGGTTGTTATGTAGAAATATCATGGCCTGGGGCGGAATCTCGGATTTTCTCTACAGAAGAAAATGATGTCGGTCTTACGGCCTCGACCATTTTCTGTCAATATCGCCCCAGGCAATGATAGTTCCACAGAACAGTCTCGTCGCTTTACTATAACTATTACATATTCATATGTTCCTATCGAAGTTACTTGTACTACAAAATAGAGCCTGTTTTGCTTCAATAAAATAGGGCGGTTCAGTGCAATATATCCGAATCCTTTTTTTTCCGGAAATGACGTAATATTTTTAAGTTTGTGCTTGATCCGTTACAAAGTGATGACAAATAAACAAACTATATTGTAACTGATGTGTTTTCTCTTATCATGTAATCTGTATATTCTACCATTATTTCTTAATCCGCTTAAATTGTCTTGTTTTCATCATTGTCGAGTATGCTTACGGCCATGGTTACAAAATTCAGAAATTGCCTTTACATGTGTTATATCTGGAAAAAAATAATTGCTTTTTTACTTGAGAAGGTTATCACAAAAGAAAACCGTGCATAGTTATAGTTGGAGTTATATATAAAACGAATATAAAATCAATGGAATTCGCTACGGAGCACGTTACAAAAAAGTATTAATATTTCCTTCACATCATTTGGTATAATGGTCACATCAAACTACTCGTCCTGCTTCCTTTTACTCGAAGCTCTTTCTATTCACAGAGATATAATTAGATAACTATTCTCCCTAGTGTTTGGATCATGCTATCACGTGATCTAGTTAAAGCTGAAATATTTTGCCCTTTTTGAAATGAATAGAATTAATGAGAACAAAGTTATTTATATATCATTCAATTTGATGAAAAAGAGCAAAGTAATGCATTAGGACGTTACCGAAGCTAAAAGAAAATCAGAAATTTAAATTTTATTTAGATGTTAAAATCTTAACACGCCTTTATTTGACATTGTTTAGAAGCGATGAATTATGTCTAAGGTTAATTATCTCATTCCGCAATGAATGTTGAAGTTTATAAAAAGAAACCATTGACTGATTCCAATAAAAGCTTTCAGGAATACGAGAATATCGCTCAGTTGTAAAAATATTGAGTCCAAACATTTACAGAAATACATATTATAAAATTGTAAATTAATTGTATATGTGTAACTCAGAATAAAAATCGTTTATGATATATGTTTCCTTAGAAGTGTTTTTGTCAGATAATAAAACTAACCAAAGCTAATTCTGATTTGGGATATACTTTTATAGCTTATTAATAATTCCGAAGCAATTAGAAAAAATAAAGAGTTCTTTTACCATTTGCACTTTAATCTGCTCACGTGTTTGCACATTGTGAAGACAAATTAATTAAGAGTGTTGATGAATTGTTTTATCTGTCTAGAGTGTTGATGAATTGTTTTATCTGCCTCATAAACATTTCGGAAAATCATGATATCACTCCTGCCATTGACCATTATGTAACAAATGGCTGTTTTATTGAAAACCCTAATTTACAAATTCAAATTGCTATGAAAATATAAAAGATACTTCAATATTCATCAAACATGGCACATTTGTTGACTGGAGCATGGCCATTGTACCCTCATGCTCAATCTGTAATTTCCCGTTACCATGGCCACGAGGGGAAATCTCAAAATTGCCAAAAAACAATCTCTATTTTGTGTTGCTTTTTTCATCAAAACTGATTTCAAACTGGTAAAGCTTCTTCTTAATGGACTGAGATAGAGTCAAAGGCGTTTCAGTGTTTGTGACACGTTATCTTTTGATTGAGCTGAGGCCAATTGTAGCCTCTTAAAAGTCTAAAATTACTGACGTTTCCACAAACGAATTGTTATTAAAAAAACACGCAAACTCGCATTCAAAATGCATGTTTTAAGCACTTAATTTTTTATTGCATGCAAACCTTTCACATCGTATAAAAAAATCCCGATTTTTATTTTATTTTTTTTTCAAACGAAAACAAAACGCGTTTTATTCTGTATTTTATTCTATTTTGTGTTTTATTTTACATTTCTCTACATTTTTTTACAATGCGTTTTTACATTCTAATTTCAATTATCATATTTTTTTTATTTTAACGCTAAGTTCTCATTTATTCTCTGTTCTAACACTCCACGTGATTTGTCACTATAGAACAAAGAAGGAAAAAAACGGTGTTAAACTACCAATAAACACTGGTTAGGGACTACTTGTATATGCGGCTGTTATGTTCCCCCCTCGATTATATAGTTTACAAGGCCTTTTAAAGCAACAATAAAAAACATATTTATTTATATTTTCAGTTCTTATAATATTTTCTTTTCATACAATACCGAAATAATATCTCAAATACACTAACGCCACATATTTGATTCATATCAGTTAAAAAATATTTTGACAAAACGGCGCAAATCCGTATGCAGCGTAATGACGTCGTCCTAAGTAAACAACTTATTCATAAACATGCTGACGTTATTTCATACATACAAGAAAGATAAATGGGGCACGTAATTTCTTATTGTTGAAAACTTGATAAAATAACGTGTTTTCTTATTATTTCTATTCTTTAATAATTTCTATATCTTTGCAACAGTAGGGTGCGAAAATCAAACAGTGTTATACGAAAATCGGCACCGGAAGTTATTTCCGCTTGAAAAATAACATTAGTGATCTTCCTTATTTTATCGTGTTAGAATCGAAATAACATCGGCCTGAGGGGTGTATATCGGCTATTTAACACCAGTTTTGTCGTTTTGATGCGAAAAAATTAACCACTCAGGCCTACGACCTTCGTGGTCAATTCATACGCATCAACATGATTAAAAGATCACTTTGGGTTTTATATATTAAATGAACGAATCTTATGTGGTGAAATATGTCCTTTTCATCTTCAGGGATGGTAATTTAACACATGTCGTAATCTGATACCCATTAGGAACGATATATATTTTTTTTTTAATGAAAAAAAAAACTTGAATACCGCAAAATTAAGACTGCAGATAGATTCATAATAATTTATTAGAAGTTACATTTAAAATATTGTACTAGTATTTAAATTATTTAGTAACAAAATAATTTTAAACTACTAATTCCATCAAATAAACGACAGCAAAGTTATAAAGCCATTTAATAAAAATGATATTGCACTTAGTGTATCAATAATTTGACGAGGCATCATTTGCGTTATATACAAAAAGAGCTTTAAAGTAAGCTAAATGTTAGAGTTACACTAGACGCGTCCATAAAACAGTAAACAATTTTTATGTGGATAAATGATAAATAGAATATCGTATAATATATGTTTTTAAATTATCGATGTAATACTATTAAGGAGAAATACTACTACATGTAGTTTGTGCTTGACTCATTACAAAGTCATGAAGTATATTCAAAATATATTGTAACTGTATCACATAATTTTTATACTCTAACATTGTTCTCAATCCGCTTTAAAATGTCTTGTCTTCATCAAGCCGAATATGCTTACGCCCTTTCCCAACAGTATTTCAGTCATATAGGCGGGTAGTTACCTAACCATCGTTCCTGGAGAGTTACACCAGTACTAGACTACCTTCCTCCGCGCTAAACTACCAAAGCATCTCCCGGGGATCGAACCCACGCCAGACAAACATAATGTCTATTACCATAAACAATAATGGCGTATATATATATATACATATTAACATATAAACATATTAACAAATGCATAAAACATCAAAGAAAACCGTGTATATTTATAATTGGAGTGGCCTAAAACGAATATAAAATCAACGGAGTACTTGAAGGAGCACGTTAGTTGATAGACACTATCTATCAACGGAAGTTAAAATATAGCGTTAATATTTTATATTTGATAATTTATCAATCATAAAAATAGATTAAAAACCAGGAAAAGAAAATAATATTCCATTCACATCATTTCGTATAATAGTCTGATCAAACTTCTCGTCTGTTTTCCTTTTACATGTAGCTCTTTCACGGAGATATAATCAGATATCTATTCTCCCAAGTATTGGGAATCATGATTGTGTATCAAATCACGTGATCTAGTTAATGCTTAAATTTCTTGCCCTTTTTGACATGAATAGAATTGATGAGAAAAAATAAGTGACTTTTTCGTTATTGATGAAACAAGAACATGCTAATGACATTAGAACGTTACGGAAGCTTTAAACAAAATCAGAACATTTCATTTGTTTTTGTTTAGCTGTTAAAATAATACGCCCATATTTGAAATTGTTAAAGACATATTATGCTCAAATTTTATATTCGAAAAGATTGAAAATTGTTATAATGTCTCTTTATAAATATAAAAGCAACATGTTTCGACTTCACTCAAGTTATGTTATGACACTGAATATGTAGAGGACACTTTGCTTGACCCGTAAAAGGAAATGCAGATTGCTCCCATAAATAGTTTTTTACATTCTTTTATTCAAATTTGACATATTCAGTGACTATTTAATATCCAATACATGCCTGTGATAAAAAAAAAATTCACAGATGAGTATATCGTTAAGAAACGATGGATCTATATAATAATCAGCGGAGTCCGCAATTGATGTAGAAGGTATAAACTCTTTAAAAGGAAATCATTTTCTGCTACTACAAATTGTTTTTTTGAGATACGAGAATATTGTTCGGTTGTAATAATATTATTTGATATTGAAACAAATAATTGAGTCAATAATTTACAGAAAGACATACGAAATCGTTCTTGAATTGTTTATATTAACAAATGAGAATAAAAACCGTTTACGTTATATGTTATTTTATTAAGTTATTTGTTAACAATATTAAACCAAATCAAAACAATGTCAACCACCATTGCTAGGTAAATGTCTGATCGGAGATATAGATATAATTTGATAACTTTTCGTCATTCGAGAGCAATTTGAAAAAGTAAAGAGCTCTCCTATTTTTATGCCCTTTTATTAATAATATTTAATGCCATTTTCGTTTTAAGATAAAAGCTTTTGTCATAAAACTTATAAATAATTTAAAGTGTATAAAGCCATATAACGTCTGTTAAATGAAACATTGCTTGAATTCTAAAAGAGAATACTTCCAAAATGCTTGCACGAAATTGATATGGCAGTAATTGGCTTTAAAAGCCAATTGTGCTTTCATGATATTATTTCTAAACTGAAAAAGCACTACTGCTTTGGCATTCTTTATAATTACAACTCTTTCGAGAATAATCTATAAGAGTACAGAAGCAACATATTTTGATTATAAAAACATGTTATAAGATATAGCTGTATATCTTTTAGAGTTTATATTTTCATCTGTTTTTATTTATTAATTAATTAATTTATTTATTAATTTTTTACTTATTTATTTATTGATCTATTTATTTATTTATATATTTATTTATTTAGTTTGTTGTAGTTTTTTGTTGTTGTTTTATCTGACTCTTTATACGTTTTGGGGGGTCATGAAATCATCTGGATTCCACGATCAGTCACATGACCCTTTACCCATTTTTAAAAGGCTGTAACGTAACATCTTTCGTACGTTAACATAAATTTATTATGGCTTCTGAGCGTGCAATTACTGTCTAGCCAATACTTTTCTGTATTAATCACCTTACCCCATTATTTGAATCATAACAGCGCATAGACTAAATTTTGAATTTTTTTAATAACAATTTATCTTTTTTTATTTTAATTTTATTTCTTTTATTTTTTAATTAATTTTATTTATTTATTTATTTATTTATCTATTTATTTATCTATTTATTTATCTTTTGATTGATTTATTAATTTTTATTTATTTTCTTTGAAACAATATGATAATGATAGTATACTTTTGTACAAAAACTTACAACAGACGGATACTATATTTTTTGGAGCATTGTGATGTCTCAAAAGGCAGTTACAAGTCAATTTAAAAGTCTGATTTTTTAATGTACCCAATCGTAAATGTTAGAATTGGCGATATTGGTTTAATTAACATATTCACATGTTGCAAAGCTAAGTTTCTTTTTTGAAAAGCCCTCACAACTCTTGCATCGTCATTTGAACGTTTTTGTTAAAATATATTTTTACATTCTTTTACACATGGTTGTGGCATAATATCACGATCCACTGGAAATATATTTAATTTTTAAGTCTTTTGTCTACATTTTACAAAGTATCAACATTCTTATATTACAAAAGAAAAAGAGATAATTAAGTAATAATGAAACACAAAATGCCAAATCTATCCAAGATTATGAAGTTGCTATATATTGTTTAGTACAAGGTTTATTGGGGATTATATCAATTATTTAAAGAACTGCACAGTGTATGGTATTTCTTTACTAATCAACGTTTTTATATTTAACACAGCAATATGATAGGAAACACAAATTTAATAAAGAAAGAAAACCAATGTTAAATCCACACCTCCTACAATTTACTTAAAATTTGCTAGAATAAAACATTTCAACTTCATTTATGTTGAAACTAAATTCGTGCCTACGAGTAGTAAATTTCATTTTTGAAACCAAAAAAATGTCAGTAGTTATATTTCAAACTCGTTGAATAATTAAAGGATTCCGTGCAAATGAGTTCATATATCATTAATTCACGTAGAAGTTTGCATTTACCGGAAACACTTGAACATTTAATTGAGATAGAAAAGTACTCTAGAAGGATTGCATATGCTATGACTTTTTCAAAATGTTTCAAGATATAGACAAATCTTACTAAGCGCCAATTGGTACAATTTGTACTGAAACATTTAATTAGTGTTAGTATAGAACGCGGTTTTCTGATATTACATGCGCTTCTAATTCGTGCATATAAGATTTTAGTTTATATTGTAACACCGGTGTTAGAAACCATAGTCCAATACCCTTTTTTTCAGTCTTTGTGGGACAGGTCAAGTGGTTTCATAACGTCATTATCCCCATACATTCATTTGATGTTTTGCATTTATATTGTGATGTCCTTCTGTCGTTTTGAAAGTTGTAAATTTATAAGCCACTATAAAGCTAAATTAAATATAAGTTTTGTATTTTCCCCCGAAATATGACAGAAAAAAATGGAATCAAATAATGGACTGGCTGTCCTAATTTTTATTATTTGTGTAAGTTGTGTTAAGAATTGTCTAACGAACTTCACAAAAATCTTTTTTTATACAATCTCTACAATTATTGTAAAAATTTAGGTTGCCAGGTCATTATTTCTAAGCATTTTTTGTTTAACTTTATTGATCCTGTAACCCAAATATTTTATGTGTTTATATCATAAATATGATATTCAAATAAAGATTTATCAATATTGTAAGTTCCAGAAACCATTATTTGTAAAGATATTACCAAATTTACATTTTATTCAATGTAAATACACGGAGGTTATTAGAAACTCATTTTTTAAAAAGTCTAAGCCAACTTTTTCAATAAGAAATTAGTGCATATATTTTAACTATAACATATAAACATTTGCAGTACATATTTAACATATTTGTGGATGTTTACAAATTGTTTTAGTAGAATATTAAAAACATACATAAATCTTCATTAAAATGTTGTAACAGTTTCATCTCTTAATTATAGCGTACACGGTCTTTAAAATGACTAGATATGTCTTTAAAACTTAATTAAGAGTCGTTTTAATTTCTTTGACAAACATCTAGGCCTCAAACTGCATGCTGCAAGGTCTCAGGGCCGCCAGGACTCCAACTTCACGCAGTCAGGTTGGGCAAGGCCGCTAACTTCACGCCGCTAGGTCGCTGGACCGCTAGGCCGCCATTTTGCTCATATCTAAAAGCATCAACATTCAGTATACCATACATGCTCATAAAATATCTGTAGGCTCAAAAACATATATAAAAATACATAAATGGGATCTGAATACTAAACAGTATCATTAAGTCAAAAGCCAGAAGTCTTCATGAATTTGCGAAAAGCAAAGATAAAGATACTATAAAAGGACAAAATAAAACAATATATTCATTTTATAAGTTATCAAAAGTTTTCAGAATTCCGATATTTTATGTGTTTGTTCTATGTTATATATAATCATTTAGATACTGAATGACATTGCATTTAGCGAACATTTCTGAAAATCATTTATTGTGATATAATATGCACTTTATTTTCAAATAAAGACTTAAAGTACGCATGGTTGTGCGCAACAAAAACATATTAAATATTCTATTCATGTCTTTTTGAATTATGAGCTTATCATACGTAATAAACATCACATCCTCTCGTCTTTCACTTGTATCTCTTTCAATTCTCAGAGACAAAATTAGATAACTATTCCCAGAGATATCGAGATACAGGCTGTAAAGAATATCATGTGATTTAGTTAAAGGTCAAGTGTGTTGCCCATTTTGAAACGATAGCATATATTAGGAAATAAAAATAACAGATATTCGCCTAACATTTCATGAAGGTATTTTCAAACATAATACATAACTTTTGCTAAGGTTGAAAATACAACAAAGCATTTCTTTTCTTTCCTTTTCAATAATTTGTTTAAATATTAAAATGCCTATAGTATCGTTGGACGCCTTATGCAACATATGCCTTCTAAAATTAATTGACAATACAATTCATAAAAAGAGGAAAAGAAGTCTCTAAAATACGCCCACAAATGGCAAAACTGAAAGGGCTTGAGATTGAAAGTTATGTCTTATAAATTGTAGTCCTTACAAAGCCTGAAATGTGTACATCAAAGGCAAAATGATCTGTTGTATTGAAATACGATATGTTTTTATTTTTGAATAGACAAGTATAGCGTCAGAGGCTCCACATGAGGAAATATATCTCCTTCAGTCTTTTGTATAGCCTTGAAGTGAAAGATTTCGTGAGATTTATTGCAAGTGCTTCATAACCAAATTAATCATTCAGATTCTGTATTATTAAAGTCAAGAAAGACCGAAATTTGTAAATATTGTGTACAAAAAATGTTTCTATATATTATGATTGTGCAAATCAGTCAATTTAAATAGACAAATACATTAGATATAATTGAGAACCACAAAAAAGAACGTAATGCAAATTGAATTTTCGTGACACTTGTTTGTATTTAAAAAATAATTTGTTTGTTAATTTGTCTGTATGAACACAAAAGATACAGCACCATAGACAGGATTGACAACCGTAATCTGATTATCTTTATTTGTGTTGCTTTTTTGTAAATGACAATATATGAAAATGATAACAAATATCAGTTAGTTGTTTTAGATTTTGGAATTCTTGAAAAAATATAACATTTAAGAATAATTATTATAATTCTAATTCGTAGCTTGCTAAAACGTTATTGAACGGCTAGACAGTATAGTACTTCGACATTGAAAGAAAGCATTCACATAGCATAGCGAATCTGCAAGGGGTTATTTTTGTCTTGCTGGGCAATCTTCAAATGTTATTTTTTTACTATTTTATGGCAATTTCTTTGTAATGTTTTAAATTTTGCATGCATCAAATCTATGTTTAAGTCAACATAAATGGTGATTACCAATATTTGAATACAAAATGACAATAACCGAATATACACCTCCTTAAAAAACGTCAATTCAAAGGCAAATATTGATCAAATTCAAAAGTGATAAAAAGCAATGCAAAATAAGGAATATAAGAACCCCCAAAGAACGTTCAAAACGGCACAATTGAAAATGTTGCAGGCTCGGTTTGTTGAGCCTGTTTATGGACGGTACTGTTAAGTGCAAACTACCGTCCACGCCCCCGTAAACTGTATGATGGACACAATTCTTATTCGATCTTTATTAAAATATGTTAGAAACTTTATTACATATACTGATCATTAGATCTGTTTGCCAACAATGTTGTTGGTGGTGCTACCGATCAAAATCATTGACTGCTTCGATAAAATTTTATTGAAGACGTTATTGTATCTCCTTTTTGATAAAGCATTAGAATGATCGTTCAATTATATAGACTTCCGTTTTGACTTTATACTGAAACAAGTTACTGAGGTCATCAAATGTATATACAAAGACAATTTATTGTTTTATTATAAAATGGAATGCAATACTTATTTAGAATTCACTCACAAGAGGCTTTAGTATACGTTTTTATTTATAAGATTCCAAAAGAAAAAAAAACACAATTATTGCCAATAATTAAAATTGTATTAATGTTTGCTTTAAACTATATTATATAAATCTTAACATATTCACAATTTGCTCACATAATTGTCTTAAGCATACGTGCAAGTTATGCATATGATACCGTTTCCTTAAATAGAAAAAGCAAAAACATTACAAGATATGTTTCTCGTTACGGATATAATAAATCTAAAGTTTCTTTTTATCATCAGTTTCGTTTTTTGGATGGTTTAAACAAAATCGAACTTTTTCTGCTTTCTCTTCCGTCACAATAACTAAACCCTAGCAAAATTGAGCCAATCAATAGGCATGCTCTGGAGTGCGGGTAACTAATACAGAAAGGTCCCCAAACTATGATACAAAATAAAGTTACTAGGCCGATGTATTTTTATTTTCGATTTTTTTAATAATACTACTAGTGCAGTTGTTGTATGAATTTTGTATCACTGCTGAGAAGCACATTCAATTTTTTTTAATTCGTCTCGTATTTATACATTTTATAACAAATTTTCTTGAATTCCTTGCAATGCAGGAACAAAAATAGTTTTACCTTTAGAAATACTTAAAACATTTATTATTTGATATCTTTCAGAACAAAATATTTAACTATTATTTATCTTTTAGATCTAAAATTAAGTGTGGGAATACTTTTATTTTATCATTTGGGATAGACAGTAGCTAGATCGAAAGTGTACATTTTCTTTACAGTTTGTTAACTTGTATTTGTCTGTGATATGATAACATATATTTCTTGAGGCATAATTATTTCATTTATAATTCATATTTTCCGTCTTGACTTTTCAATAAAAGATACATACGAGCTTAAATACAACGGTACTCATACATTATGCTTTGAAGAAAAAGTGAAAATTAGGAATTATTTTCAATATCGCTAACAAAAAAACAACTTTATCAAGTATGATAATTGATTTAATAATTGGTCTCCTTTTTTTCCAGTTGAGAAATATAAAAACTCAATTTATAATGATACGCTTCCGCTACCGTCTTATACTTGTAGATATTTCTATTCACAGAGATATAATTCAATAACTATGCCCAGGTTTATTGAGATTCAGATTGATAAGAATATTTCGTGATTTAGTTAAAAGTCAATTGTATTGCCCTTTTTGACAATAATAGCATTGATGAGGAAAAAAACTATGTTGGAATAATATTTAATTTTCATGATCACGATATTCTCAAGCATGAAACAAAAAACTGCTTTTGCTAAGACAGAAAATAAATACATCACAACATCTCTTTTCTTTCTTTTCTTTTTTTCAATTATTTGTTACATCCCAAAAACACCTGATACAACATGTGCCTTCATAAATAAATTGACAATACCATTCATGAAAATAGAAAAAGAGTCCCTGAAGTACGAACAAAATTGGAATACTGAAACTTTGTAAGACTTGAGTTGATTGAATCTTCGCATACATGTGATATTATTACAATAATAAAGTCAAGAATCATGTCTTAAACATTGTATGCCATACAATATCAAACGTGCACAACAAAGGAATTTAATGTTGTACTGAAATACGATATGTTTCTAATCTTGAATAGACAAGTATAGCGTCACAGTCTCCACACGAGGAATATAACAGTCTTTTGTATAGTCTTGAGGATGGCATGAGATTTATAAAGAGTGCTCTATAATGAGATCCTGATTTATATATTAAAGTCATGAAAGACAGGAATTCGTAAATGCTGTGCAGAAACATATAAAAAATGTGTCTATATTTATTGTGATTGTGCAAAGCAGTCAAGTTAGATAGACAAATACATTAGATATAAGTGACGAACACAAAAAAGAAGGTAATGCAAATTGAATTTCCGTAACACTTGTTTGCATGAATTACAGTCAACCCGGCCCCAAGTTAACCCGGCCCCAAGTCAACCCGGCCTCAAAATTGGTCAACCCGGCCCCAAAATTGGTCAATCCGGCCTCACAGTATTTTTATTTTGTCAATGCGGCCCAAAATTGGTCAGTGCGGCCCCAAAATCGGTCATTCCGGCCCAATATATATATTTTTCAAAGAAAACTATTTAAGTCATTTTGTTGTATGACATGTATGATGGAATAAAAATGATTTATTATATATTGAAGATTATTAACTATAGAACAATAGTAAAAAAAACCTGAACTGGCATAAAGTGTCGGTAAATTTAATTGCGCCGATTAAGACTTTAATACGCAATAGTGATAATGAATATTTATATAACATCAACAATTATATGTACATCAACATTAATTCAGATGTGATAATCAAACAATTTAAAGCAATCAAATAACTAAAAAAGGTATAGCTGTGAAAACAAATCCTTCAAATAAGTTGGTAGTATCTTTCATGTCTTTTTTCGATGTAAATTAAATATGGTTTCGTGAGTGTTAATGCGATAATTAGGAAGAAAATTAATGCATAGAATTTCGAGTTAATTAAAAGGTTTGTATAAATTAAGTTTCCAACAATCTTTTTTTTTTCAGTTCATTCGAATGTTTTTATTGAATACGTTCGTCAGTATAATTAATTTAATATTTGTTTCGTTTTTTTATTAACTTATTTTCAAAGAATATTTACTGTGTAAAAGAGTATTGGAATATTACTAAGTGTTTGAAAAAGTGATAGTGTTTTGTGTTTAATCACTTTATGTCATTAATATAAGTATTTGAAATTTTAAATACATTAATAAATTTATTGTTGTAGACAAATCTATTGACACGTGCAAATGTTTACCCATCTCTTGGTCCAGCGATAATTCCATTATCGCACTTATCAAAACTTTCACACAATTAAACACACACGTTATCTAAATTGATATATATACAATCAAGTATATAATTAATATTTCAGATACCGTCCATTGTTTTGGGATAATATTACATGTATCAAGTAGAAATGAAATTACTCTTTATGATTTAAGTAAATTTACCAGCATTATTATGTCTGAAGAGTGTGTCTACCATGTATAGACCCATACTAAGTAGAAGAGAGGCAGAAGAAGACGACGAGTGAATTGGTGTTTGTATGTGATGAACATTGTAAGGGTGTGTGACGAACATTGTAGAACTGTACATTGAGCATTGTAGAACTATGCATTGAACATTGTAAAAACAGTAAATTATGCATGTGTTGCTTGTTTGTTAATATTGAAAGATTTTATATAAAATAGATAATAAAAGATATCATCGTTAAACTTTTGTTGCTGTTTTTTGTTGTTAATTTTTATTTCATTTCTTGAGTGTTTACATTTGAAAGCAAACTAAATAATAAAAAATGGGGCCGGGTTGACCAGAAGTAACATTGGTTTGGGGTCTGGTTGACCAATTTTGGGCCGGGCTGACTTGGGGCCGGGTTGACTTGTAACGGTTTGCATTATAAAACTAACTTGTTTGTTAATTTGTCTTTATGAACACAAGATATACAGTACCCCAGACAGGATTGATAACCGTAATCTGATTATCTTTTTTTTTGTATATACGTTTGTGTTTCGACTAATTGTTTTAGTTGTATATGACAATATACGAGAATGATAACAAATATTAATTAGTTGCTTCAGTTAGAGGAATGTTTGAGAACCGTCTCTGTCAATATTTGTATACTGTATTTGTTTACTTTGCCTTTGAAATGCATTCGATTCATAATGAGTTTATTATTTCCTCTAAATGTTATAAACATTTGAAGATCAACTATCTTCTGAACACTGTACTTTAAACACATTTGTCTGACCACTTGCATCAATTATTCAAATTTTAAAGTTATTTCAGTATTATTAACGTTGTGACTGTCTCAGGATATGCTATCTATTATCCTTATTCTTAGCTTATCTAATCATTATGGAACGTCTAGACAAAATAGTACTACAACATTTGATGTTATTCTCAAACCGAATCTGCAAACGGTTGTTTCATGCCGTGCTTGAATATTTTCTAATTATTCCTTTGCAATTTCTATGAAATAGTTTTACTTCTTTATATTTCTGATCGACATTAAACAAACAAACAAACATACATACATACAAACGTTGTGTTGCTTATAATTATAAGTTTTTTATTGTTATTTATCTAAAACAGATATGGTTATATCAATACAATATCTACTACATGAAAAATAAAGTCTATGTTTACTTATTATTATTGCATTTTACCTGCTGGAAACAATTGATTTTACCTTTGCGACCATTGCAGACAAAGATCAGCGACACATCCCTTAGCTGTCTGATTTTGTTAAGTTTTCAGTCAATACATATTTTATAAACCTCCGAAAGCTGATAAATGTTTTTCCAGATAGAAACCCAATTTAAAATATTTAACGAGGATAATGTCATACTGACTTTATTTTCTAGAATTTATGCGAATTGTATCAAAATAAGTCTAATGTTTCAATGAAAATTCTAAGACATTCAATTTTATTCCTTAGCCATTGTCTTAAAAAATCGAAACGAGCATCACCTTTCGTTTTGACTCTAAATTTTTGTTTTCTATTGGTATGTGTTGCAATTATTCCCTGTTGTTTTAATAAAGTAATGGTAAAACTATTTTTGTTTCAATTTTACGTTAAAATTTTGTTTAAATTTTTTGTTATTGAAGATAACATTATTTAATACTTAGACAAAATGTCGCTAAACATCTAACCTCATGGGTTTTTATTGGGAAACGTTGGAATCCAAAGGAAACTTAAAACATCTATTTTGGGAATAAAATTCATCACAGTATGATTATGTTCGTGTGAATCCGCTAAGGAAAATAGTTTATGTTTCTTAAGGCAACTTGTACATGTATGGAAAACAACACGTAATATAGGCAATTATTTATATTTGATTTTGTTAAGGAAAATTATGATTTAATTTCTCTGAATTTAATCAATAAATATACATAATCTCAAAAATGTTACCATAAACATTCACAATAAAAAAGGATAAAAATCGAGTCAATGAATTAGCACGGAACGAAATCTATTTTTTTCCACGGTTAACGCTATCTATTCGTGTATACTAAATCTAAAATGATTGGAAAAGGGTTTTATTTCACTGGCCAAAGAACCGCGGTATTCTTGGTATAAAGGCGAAAGACATTTAATGAAATATGTCGTGTTTATGGGAACAAGTTTTGGCATTGTTTGTTATGCAATTCTGTAAATTGACCCAGGTGCATTCATATTTGAACACCCCTCGTATGAAGTACTCGTTTAAAGTTGGTAACCGTAATTTATCAATTACAAAAAAGAAGAAAAAAATTACAACCAGGAATAAAATAAATATTCCAATCACATCATTCGGTATATTGGTCCGATCACACTTCTCTTCTTACTTCCTTTTACATGTAGCGCTTTCACGGAGATATAATCAGATAACTA
The DNA here is from genome assembly GCF_026571515.1 of Ruditapes philippinarum. Classification (NCBI taxonomy): domain Eukaryota; kingdom Metazoa; phylum Mollusca; class Bivalvia; order Venerida; family Veneridae; genus Ruditapes; species Ruditapes philippinarum. Next base: position 132,871 of record NW_026857589.1, on the reverse strand, counting down.
GTCTACCAAGTATTGGGAATCAGGATTGTGTATCAAATCATGTGATCTAGTTATAGCTAAAATGTATTGCCCTTTTTGACATGAATAGAATTGATGAGAAAAGATTAGTGACTTTTTCGTATTGATGAAATGAGAACATACTTATGGCATTAGAACGTTACCGAAGCTAAAAACAAAATCTGAACATTTTATTTGTGTTTGTTTGTTTGTTCAAAACGTAAAACGCCTATATTTGAAATTGCTAAAATATATATTGTTCAAATGCTGTATTTGAAATTATTGAAAATTGTTATACTGTCTCTTTGTAAATAAAAACGCAACATGTTTCGACTTCACTCCAAAAGGTATGTTATGTTTTAAACTCTACACAGTATATTCACAATATGAATATGTAGTGTCAAGACACACTTTGCTTAACCCGTAAAAGGGAATGCAGATTCTTCCCACACATAATTTTTTACAAAACCTGAAATGTGTACATAAAAGGCAAAATGATCTGTTGTATTGAAATACGATATGTTTTCATTTTTGAATAGACACGTATAGCGTCAGAGGCTCCACATGAGGACATATATCTCCGTCAGTCTTTTGTAAAGTCTTAAAGTTAAAGATTTCGTGAGATTTATTGCAAGTGCTTCATAACCAAATTAATCATTCAGATTCGGTATTATTAAAGTCATGAAAGATCAAAAATTGTAAATATTGTATACAAAAAAAAATGTTTCTATACATTGTGATTGTGCAAATCAGTCAAATTAAACAGACAAATGCATTAGATATAATTGAGGACCACAAAAAAGAACGTAATGCAAATTGGATTTCCATGACACTTGTTTGTATTTTAAAAATAACTAAAATGTTAACTTGTCTATATGAACACAAGAGATATAGCACCATAGGCAGGATCGACAACCGTTATCTGATTATCTTTATTTTTGTTGTAGACTCCTTGCTTTTTAACTAATTGTTGTTGTTGTTTTTTGTGTTGTTTTTTTTGTGTGTTTATTTGTAAATGACAATATATGAGAATGATAACAAATATCAGTTAGTTGTTGCAGATTATGGAATTCTTGAAAAACATATTACATATTAGAATAATTGTTCTAATTATTAGTAGCTTGCTAAAAAAAGTATAGTACAGTTAGACAGGCTAGACAGTAGAGTACTTCGACATTGGAAGAAAGCATTCATATAGCGAATCTGCAAAAGGGTAATTTTTGTCTTGCTGGGCAATCTTAAAATAATGTTTATTTACTATCTATGGCAATTTCTTTGTAATATTTTTTGCATACATCAAATCTATGTTAAAGTCAATATAAATAGTGATTACCAATATTTGAATACAAAATGACAATAACCGATTATAAACCTCCTTAAAAACGTCAATTCAAAGGAAAAGCATTGATCTCATTCAAGAGAAATCAACAGCAATGGAAAGAAAGGAACACAAGAACCCCCAAAGAACATTCATAACGACAAAAGTGAAAATGTTGCAGGCTCGGTTTGATTGCGCCTGTTCATGGACGGTCCAGTCTAGTGCAGTTAACTGTATGGTGGACACAATTTTTATTCGATCGTTATTAAAATATGTTAGAAACTTTATTACATATACTGATCATTAGATCTGTTTGCCAACAATGTTGGTGGTGGTGCTACCGATCATAACCATTGACTGCTTCAAAGAAATGGTATTGAAGACGTTATTACATCGCAATTTTGATAAAACATTTGAACGATCGTTCAATTATATAGACTTCTGTTATTACTTTATACTAAAGGAAGTTACTGAGGTCATCAAATGCATATACAAAGAAAATTCATTGTTTTATTATAAAATAGAATGCAATACTTATTTAGAATTCACTGACAAGAGTCTTAAGTATACGTTTATATTTTGATTATAAGAGTCCAACGGAAGAAAAAAACAAACAATTATTGCCAATAATTAAAACTGTATTAAAGTTTTGCTTTCAACTATATTTTATAAATCTTAACATATTTGCAATTTGCACACTTAATTGTCTTAAGCATACGTACTTATAGAAGTTATGCATTTGATATCATTTCCTTAAAAAGAAAAAAGAAAAAACAAAAACAATAAAAGACATGTTTCTCGTTACGGATATAATAAATCTAAAGTTTCTTTATATCACCAGTTTCGTTTTTTTGTAACAAGATGGTTTCAAAAAAATCGAACTATGTCTAGCAAATTACGTGTGTTATTAATTAATTAAAATTTGGTTAACGTGATGTCAGCCAGGTAACATATTTTAGAAAAGCATGGTGCCAGATAAGAAATAATACTTTTGAAAAGCAAAATGAAAACAATTTACATTTAGATATGTTCACATTAAAAACGGCATTTAAATTTGAACCATGTAGAGGACTCGAGGCCAGAAACAAAAGGACCTTTGTAGTATTTAACAACGCCAAATTCAGCTATTAATTTCTAAATCAACTGCTCAAAAACAACATCACGAACAAAGCAATACTATCATAATATCAGGTATATAAGTGACAAAGTATTATTCTACTTTAGAAATTGGATAAACAGCATTAAACTTTCATCACTAAAAATGTCTATTGAAACGCATTGCTGATATCAGATATTTCATTTTTTTAATATATTTGTGCATCACAGTGAAATTATCGCCAGTACAGTATACAGTGGTGTTTTTTTTTATTCTTGTAATTCACATTGTGAATATACGTTATGAATATCTTCATTCAATATGTCTTGCCTTTACATTTTATGTGGTATATTTAGTTTCTTCCATTTTGCATTTTTCAACTGGGGTGGTTCCAGTATTCCTACTTGAATACTGTTTAGCCTCATTTAGTATATGTTCCCTGCTTTTTAATTTGTCTTTTGATATGCAGGCTTCATAACCTCAGATCTCCTTTCAAAAATCCATTTCGTTCGTTCTGCCCATTGTTTTTTCGTTTACGGCACACGCATTCGTTTATTTGGGGACTATATGCCGCTTTTCATATAATGGCATTACTGTGTCATATTGAAAGTTCCATGATAACCGCCGTGTGAATATATTTGCGGATGATTTTAGATGCACTATTTTCATGTTTTAATGTTGAATTCTGCTAAAGGACTAAATTACTCAACAATTTACAACATGTTTAAGCTGCTTTTTTGCAATTAAATCAGCATATTTTTTGTTTTTGACATTTCTTTACAACGCATTGAATACTTATGTTACCAATCAATATTTGCCCTAGGCTTTTGTGGTTCTAAAAATGTTACAAGACCGATGTTTTTTTTATTTTCGATTTTTTTAATATTGCTACTAGTGCAGTTAATGTATGAATGTTTTATTTTGTACCACTGCTGAGGAGCACATTCGATTTTTTTAATTCTTCTCATATTAATACATTTTATAACAAATTTTCTTGAATTTCTTGCAACGCAGGAACAAGAAAAATTCTACCTTTAGAAATACTTAAAATATTTCTTATTTGATATCTTTCAGGGCAAAAAATTAAACTATTATTTATCTTTTAAATCTAAAATTTAGTGTAAGAATACTTTTATTTTATTATTTGGGATAGACAGTAGCTAGATCGAAAGTGTACATTTTCTTTACAGTTTGTTAACTTGTATCTGTCTGTGATATGATAACATATCTTTCTTGAGGCATAATTATTTCATTTATAATTCATAATTTCTTTCCTGACTTTTCAATAAAAGATAAATACGAGAGTTAATACAACGATACTCACATACCGAAATACATTATGCTTTTAAGAAAAAGTGAAAATTAATGATTTCCAATATCGTTAACAAAAAAAACAACTTTATCAAGTATGATAATTGATTTAATTATTCATCCTCTCTGTGTTTTCTTTTGTTTCCAGTTGAAAATATTATAACTCAATCTATAATGATACCCTTCCGCTTTTGTCTTAAACTTGTAGATATTTCTATTCACAGAGAAAATAATTCAATAACTATACTCAGGTGTATTGAGATTCAGATTGAAAAGAATGTACGTGATATAGTTAAAAAACAAATGTGTTGCCCTTTTTGACAAGAATAGCATTGATGAGGAAAAAACTAGATTATATTCGTTGAATATTAAATTTTCATGATCACGGTATTGTCATGCATGAAACACAAAATTACTTTTGCTAAAATAGAAAAAAAATACATCACAACATTTCTTCTTTTTTTTTTCTTTTCTTTTTTTCAATTATTTGTTACATCATGCATATATGCCTTCATAAATAAATTGACAATACCATTCATTAAAATAGGAAAAAAGTCCCTAAAGTACGAACAAAAATGGGAATACTGAAACTTTGTAAGGCTTGAGTTGATTGAATATTCGCACAATGTGATATTATTACAATATGAAAGTCTAGAATCATGTCTTAAATATTGTATGCAATACAATATCAAACGTGCACAACAAAGGGAAAATTTAATGTTGTACTGAAATACGATATGTTTATAATCTTGAATAGACAAGTTTAGCGTCATAGACTCCACACGAGGAAATATAACAGTCTTTTGTATAGTCTTGAGGATGGCATGAGATTTATAAAGAGTGCTTTATAATCAGATCCTGATTTATATATTAAAGTCATGAAAGACAGAAACTCGTAAATGCTGTGTAGACACATATCAAAATGTGTCTATATATTGTGATTGTGCAAAGCAGTCAAGTTAATATGTAGACAAATACATAAGATATAATTGAGGAACACAAAAAAGAAGGTAATGCAAATTGAATTTCCGTGACACTTGTTTGCATTATAAAAATAACTTGTTTGTTAATTTGTCTCTATGAACACAAGAGGTACAGCACCTTAGACAGGATTGACAACCGTAATCTGATTACCTTTATTTTGTTGTGGATACGTTTGTGTTCAGACTAATTGTTTTATTTGTATATGACAATATACGAGAATGATAACAAATATCAATTAGTTGCTTCACTTAGAGGAATGTTTGAAAACCGCCTCTGTTAATATTTGTATATTGTATTTGTTTACTTTGCCTTTGAAATGCATTTGATTCATAATGAGTTTTATTATTTCAGCTAAATGTTTAATCTTATAAACGTTTGAAGATCAACAACCTTCTGAACAATGTACTTTAAACACATTTGTCTGACCACTTGCACCAATTATTCAAATTTAAAAGTTATTTCAGTATTATTAACGCTGTGACTGTCTCAGGATATACTAAGATTTGATGGCGTTCACAAACCGAATCTGCAAACGGCTGTTTCATGCCGTGCTTGAATATTTTCTTATTATTCTTTTGCTATTTCTATGACATTTTTATTTTTCTATGTTTCTAATCTATGTAACAGTTTGACCTATATGTATATACAATATGACATTAAATTAACAAACAAACATCTGTTGTTTTGCTTATAATTATAAGTATTTGCTTAGTATATGCTTAGTTATTTATCTGAAACAGATATGGTAGTAACAATACAATACTTGTATCTACTATTATATAAAACAATATAGTATATGTTTAATTATCAGTCTAAACTTTTTCCTGCTGGAAGCAACTGGTTTTTTCTTGTGCGACCATTGCAGACCAAGATCGGCGACTCATCCGTAAATGCATATTTTTAAAAAGTTATGAAAGCTGAAACTTGTTTTAATCCAGATTGAATAACCATTTCAGATATTCAATGAGGTAAATGTGACATTAACCTAATTTTCAACAATGTATGCACATTCATCAAAACATCTTTATTGTTTTAATGGAATTACTTATACATTCTTTGCACAAATTATGCTTTATTCCTTAGTCATTGTCTTTAAAAGCAGAACGAGCATCTCTTGTCGTTTATACTTTAAACTTCCATTGTTTTTTCTGTTGTTATTTGTTGCAATTAACCCTGTTGTTTTAATAAAGTAATGGTAAATATATTTTTGTTTACATTTTACGTTAAAATTTTGTTTAAATACATTTAAAAGTATATTTCTTAATACTTGGACAAAATATCGCTAAACATCTAACTTCAGGTGTTTTTATTGGGCAATGTCGGCATCCAAATGAATCTTAAGACATCTCTATTGGGAAGGAAATTCATCATAGTATGATTATGTTTGTGTAAATCCGCATAGGAAAAAAAAATTATGTTTCTTAAGGCAACTTGTATGGAAAACAACACGAAATATAGGCTATTATTTATATTTGATTTTGTTAAGGAAAGTTATGATTTAATTTCTCTGACTTAAATCAAGAAAATACAAATTCTTACAAATTGTACCGTGAACATTCACTATACAAAAGGATAAAATCGATTCAATAAATTACACAGGACAAAATCTAATTTTTTCTACAAATTTCTATATTATGACATTCATATTTTATTTACAACAGATTAAAGGACATTGAATAAAGTACATTTCTAGGACTCAAATTGTAGCCTTGAATGTTTTGATATCCCTTTCAGAAAAAAAAATGAATAAGAGAAAAAGAGACTTGTTTGTTTTCTAACTTCACTTTTTTCCGCTGTCATTGTTTGAGAACACCTGACACATTCAATTATAAAGAACGAAATATAAAAAAATATGATAATAATGAAAAATGATAGATCATATTCTATATAAGCATGATATAGCGGTTTTGGTTTCAGATCTGTACTTTTTACAATTTATACACAATACATAGTAAGTAACTGTTATAAAGTCAGTAAAATATCATGCGTTTAAAAGGCAAACTATCAAAGTAAACATTTCTTCAATTCCATAAGAATAAGATGAATTTCTTTTATTTCCTTTAGTCACCGATGTTTATTGTAAGATCCTTTATAAAACAGTCACGAATAGTCGTTTATGGAGCTAACACGACCTTTCTGAAGTATTGAGGTAATAAAGGCGTACTCTTTATATGTTTGATAGGTTAATTGAAAATTATCCATCATCCTGACTTACTCTGGAAAGGGTCTTTCTCGAGATCAATTAACAAAAGTACAATTACATTGAAAATGAAAGGCCTCTTTTAAATCAGTCTTTTCTGGGAATTCAAAAAATGGTAAAAACTGTGTTAAAGTAAATGGATATGATTGAATTATATCAAAGAATGACTTCAATGTGTTTCATACCATCGTATTTAAAGCTGAGTCTAAGATCACATACAACAATGCTTAAACGTCAAAACTTCAACTTCCCAATTATACTGCTAATTTTTTATCTGGTATAACTGGTAAATCAACCTTAAAGTCCCATTATGTCTCAGAAACGCTTTCATTATATTTACAAAAACTGTTTTATTTTTTTTGGTATCTTTGTACAGTTTCAAACAATACTCATTTGTCATGTACATAAACTATCATTGCTGATTTTGTTATGTGGGCAATTAGTTTAATTACAGTTAGGCTCGATGATGTTGAGTTCTTCTGTTTCCAATTTCAAAGTTATATAGATTGTTATTTAAAAAATCGAAATCCTTTCGTTGAGATATGCCTGCGTTTAAATATGCAACGGCACTTGAAGGGTTTTTGTCATAAAGATAACCTGATGCCAAAAGCGAAAAGTCCTCTCTGGAATTTTACAATAAAACAATGCCAAATTTAGCTCCGACTTAGTAATATATTAATTGTTAGGTCATCTGCTCACAAACAAAAATATGTGTGAACAAGTGACTAATTATTTTTCCATTGCAGCGATACCACTCAGCTAATTGGCATGAAACTTTTAACATTAGAATGTTTCATTGTAACGCACTGCTGTATTAGATATATCATTTTTTCATTCATTTTGTTCAGCATTTAACAATATCTACGGTATTTAGACAGTGGTGTCTATGGTATTTTTGTAATTTACATTGGAATATACGTTACAAATACCTTCAGTAAAAAAATAATCTTCCATGTTGAAACTGATATTATAATGTATGATATCACTAGATGTTTTACTGGGTACTTATGTTGCTAATCCCTCTCTTTTATTTTATCATTCATTTATTCGTTTATTTTAGGAAGCGGTTAAATTAAGTTTTGAGAACATTACAATCTCCTATCACATAGATTGTTCACAATATATTCTTCTTAATGTGTTTTCCATTTTTTATTAATTCCACAAGGAGACGTTATTGTTGGAAATTCCATTAGCATTTGTCTAAAATATAGAAATATTTACAGCTCTAAAGTTTTATTTGAACAACAAATAAAGGATTAAAAAATACTTTCTCTTTCATTTTTAAGTTGCGAGAAATCATTACTAGTCACATTTGACAAACATGTTAAAGGCCGTTTAGTATTTAATTGCAAACAAACAGATCTGACACATATCGAAGTAGTTTTATTTTACCAATCAATACTTGTCCTGGTCATTTCTAGTTCTAAGAATATAACTAGTTGTTGTTTTGTTGGTATTATTGTTTTGTATTTTTTTTCGAGATATTTTGTATTTGATTAACTAGTGCAGCTAATATTAGGGGGTTTTATTATTGTCTAACTGCTGATGAGCACATTAAATTTTATAATGATTCTCCTCGTTCCAATGCATTTTATAATTGAGGCTTTATCATGCTTGTCATTGTAGGAACAAGAATTATTGGCATAGTACCTTTAGATTTACCTAAAACACTTTATAATTGATATCTTCCATAACAATATGTTCAGATATAATTGATCTGTTTTTAATTTAAGTGTGGGAATACTTTCATTTTGTTATTTGGGATAGACAGTAGCGAGAAAAACTGAGTACTTTTTCTTTACAACATGTTTGTATCTGCCCATTATATGATACATAATCATTTCATTTATTGTTACAAGCTTAAATACCCCGATATTAATGCACCATAAACATTATGTGTTGACAAAAATTATGAATTATTTACATTGTCGTTAAAAAGACATACTTTCATAAAATATGATAATTTCTGTTATAATTCATTTTCTATATATCTTTTCATTTGAAAATATGATAACTTTATGTAGAATAACATAACTTCCAGTACCTGATTCTAATACAATACTCTGCTACTAAAGTTACGATATTTAAACATGTGACCGTAAAAAAGGGAAATTTCAATTTTAACATCCTGTTCATATTAAGTTTTTTGTAAATGACACGTAATATACTTTAAGATAATAATTAACAATAAGTATCTTCAAAAGAGATACTCGGCCGAAGTAAAACTGGTCAGCATGCAAAAGTATGTTCTTTCTAAGTTTCAATACAGAAAATATGTTAACAGTGCTTGCATAATAATGACATATTAATAATTATTGCTTGTAGCTAAGGAATTGCCCATAAACATTAAAATTAAATTATTGCATATTTATATTATTGATTTTTCAAAGTACAAAACATGTAGGACAACGTCTTTTTTAGGAGCATCTCTTTAACGTGTTTAACATTTGAATTTGAAGTAAGCTACATACTTTAATCATTCCATTTTCCATTCTTCGTCTGTCGACACGGAATCGACATGTGAGATCACATTTTGTTTGGATTTTCATAAAAGAAATTGTCAATTGTTGAGTTTGAATATCACGGGTAAACATAATGCTAACATTTTTACTCCAAGAACTTTTTTAAAACATTCTATGGTTACACTTTTAATTTAAACTTTCACTCAAAAAATGTGTCAAAATAATCATTGCAATTATATACTTCGAAGATGGATCTTTTGAGGGCAGTTACTCTTAAAATTTCCATAAGAATTTGTCTAGAATATTAAAATATTTACATCTAACCAATATATAAAAGATTAAATGTATGAAAACGCTATCACTGACATTTTTAAGATGAGATAAGGCAGAGAAAAGGGATACTTACTGACAATTTACAAGAATGTTTTAAGCCGCTTAGTTTTAATTGTAGAAGAAATGGTCAAGTAGGCATCTTATTATCTTTTTGATATGTGATTGCAACGTATATTTTGCAATGTTTGTTCTAGCCATTTATAGTTCTAAAGAATGTTACTTGATTGATGTCTTTAACTTTAATTTTTTTTTAATACTATGTGTGTTGATTAACAAGTGCAGGTGCTTCCAAGGGGCCATTTCTTCAAATATTTATTATGTATTAAAACTGCTCATAATCCCATTCGCTTTTTATAATTCTCGTCATTCTAATACAATGTATAACTGATTTTCTTGGCATACTTTTATTGCAGGGACGAGATTAGCATGTATTTTACCTTTATAAATAATAACACTATATGATATTTGATATCTTCAAGAACAAAATTCATGTATTTCAATATTATTGTTCATTTTCATCAAAATTAAGTGTAGGAATACTTTTATATTATTATTTAGGATGGACAGTAGCTAGAACTAAAGTATACATATTCTTTACAAGTTATTAAATTGAATCTGTCTGAGATTTGATAGCATATATTATCCTTTTTGATGCAAAATAATTTCAACAAAAGAACTTCAATACTACAATACTCACTAATAAAAAGACATAATGCTTTGTCAAAATGAAAATTAAGAATTTTTTTCAATGTCGTAATCCAAAAGACACACCTTAATAATGATAATTTATGTTATAATTCATTTTCTCTATGTCATAATAAATAAGTTGATAAAATGTGATAACTTTTTCTATAATAATATAAACTCCTGTTTTGTTATCAATACAATACTCTGCTATTTACGTAAGGATATCTTACACCAGAACTCCTATCAAAGGGATATTTGATGAGCTATTTCAATGTATATTTCCAATTAGCTTTAAGTTTTTGCAAATGCTACGATGAAGCATGATCCTTGTGACAGTCAATGTTTAAAAGGGAAATTAAAAACATAATATGTGTATGACCGTTCAAAAGTCACTTTTTTTTTCAATCAATGTGAAGTTGTCTTTTGTAAATATTTGTTCATGTATCAAACAGACATTGTCATTCACTTTGATAACGACATTTCTAACTGTGCTTGAGTCTATGGTATTCTCAGGAATACCTTTACGATTTTTTTAAAATAATCAGACTGGTAAAAAAAGTACCCCTATAGAATCAATATGATGGGGATTTTACCTAATGAATTAATTTATAGTATGATCGTTACACTATAAATACTGTAAAAAAGCAATGAACTATATCAATTTTAAGGAAGTTCTTAAGAGACACATATTTCCTCTTCTTGATGTGTGCAGATTGCATTTTACTAACAGCTAGATTCTTAACCATTGACATAATCATGGGTAACTGAATGTTCCCAAATACCATAATATGAACCATACTAACAAGCAAGTAATGTACTTTATTTATGATATAGTGCCTGTCCAAGTATTTAAATTCAAGACATCTTTATAATAAATCTGATGATCCATTCACTGCATATTTTAACTTACAATCATCAAACTTTCTATATGCAAAACTTTTGACATTTTTGAAAAACGAAATGAGAAAGGCATCCACATTCAGTATACATACATGCTAATAAAATAATTATTGGCTCAAAATATAAAAAATCAGCAAAAAGACAGACATAGGATCTGAAAAACTAAAGTGTATTTCAAGTTAAACGTCAGAAGTCTTCATGAACGTGCAGAAGCAAATATATAAAATTCTCAAACAAGACAAAATAAAACAAAATATTCATTTCATAAGTTATCAATAGTTTCATGTGTTTGTTCTATGTTATATATAATCATTTAGATTCTGAATGGCATTGCATTTAGTGAACATTTCTGCAAATCATTTATTGTAATAAATTATGCACTTTATCTTAAAATCAAGACTAAAAATACGCATGGTTCTGCGCAAATAAAAACATATTAAATATTCTATTCACGTCTTTTTGAATTATGGTCTTATCATACGTCATAAATAAACAATCAAATCGTTTAGTCTTTTCTTGTACAATTTATGAAATAGCAAAGGAAGTCTCTTCCATACGCCCACAAATGGCAAAACTGAAAGGGCTTCATTTTGAAAGTCATGCTTTATGAATTATATTTCTTACAAAACCTGAAATATGTACATCAAAGGGAAAATGACCTGTTGTATTGAAATACAATATGTTTTTAATCATGAATAGACTAGAATAGCGTCAGAGACACGACATAAGGAAATATATCACATTCAGTCTTTTGTATAGTCTTGAAGTTAAGGATGATGTGAGATTTATTGCAAGAGCTTAATATCATGATGATCATTTGGATTCTATTTTTATTTATTAAAGTTATGAAAGACAGAACTTCTCATATATTGTGTAAAAACATATCAAAAATGTTTCTATATGTTATGATTGTGCAAAGCAGTTAATTTAGATAGACAAATTCAAGATATATTTGAGGACCACAAACAAAGGAACAGAATGCAAATTGAATTTCCGCGACACTTGTTTGCATTTTAAAAAGAACTTGTTTGTTTATGTGTCTGTATCAGCACAAGACATACAGCACCACAGCCAGAATTGACAACCGTCTGATTATTTTTACTTTGACGTAGAATCCTTTGCTTTTTTACCAACAGTTTTATTTATATTTGACAATATACGAGAATGACAACAAATATCAACAAGTTGTTTCGGTTTAAGAAATGTTTGAAAAACGCCTTTCAATATTTGTATATTATGTTTGTTAACATTCCTTTTGAAAAACAATTCTAGTCATAATAAGTTTTGCTAAATGTTTAATCTTAAACATTTGAAGATCAACATCTTCTGTACAGTGTAATTTAAACACATTTGTCTGACCCCTTGCACCAATTACTCAAATCTTAAAGTGATTTTAGTATTATCAACATTGTGTCTGACTAAGGATATGTTTCAGTTCTATATAAAGTTTTACCTAAAGTCATATACAAAATGACATTAAATTAAAAAACAAACAAACATTGTGCTGCTTATAATTATAAGTATTTGCATAGTAGTTTATCTCAAACAGATATCATGGTAATAACAATACAAAACTTGTATTTTCTATTACAGTAAAAATTCTGAAAACCGGACCCTCTGAATACCGGAATCCTCTGAATACCGGACCATTTTAAAAGTCCCGTATTTTCTCCCTATATGTTCATTGACAAAAATCCTCTGAATACCGGAACCTCTGAATTCCGAAAACCGGACGCTTTTATGCGGCTTCTAATGCTAAACATGCTTAAAAAATCCTCTGAAAACTGGACAGCAAATTAAAGTGTCAACTTTCTGTGTACTTAAATGTAGATCTAACATAATCTCAACAGATGACATGTCCTATTACCAGTAAATGGTAATCTCATTTTATCTATGCAGGTGTGAAAACACTTGTCAGTATGTGTTAATTTCTATTGTCAATTAAATTATAGCTCTTTTATTGAATTTGTGTCTTTCCTTGTATAGATATGATTTTTAAAAAATGTTTTTAGTGTGTTATGTTGTATTTTTTTCCAACTATAAAATATCTAAAAGAGTTGGGAAACTTTGGATAAATGATTCCTGTTTTGCTTTAAATTTTGATTTTGAAGTTATCTTTGTTTGGATATCAATTATATGCAAAAATAGTAATACAAAATTCATTAATTACATATTTCAAAGCCAATGAAAAAGGTATTATGATATATTTCAGACAATGTGTTGTTTTACTTTCTGATTTTCTGAATTATATTCATGGATTTGCAGAATAAAATTACTTAAGACATTCAGTGCAAAAAGAAATTAAAATGTGACTTAGACAAAAGGGTTGAAAAGTAAATACAAAATGATTGAACAAAGTCATTGTTCAAAAACATCATACTTATCAATAAATGTATAAAACCTCTGAAAACCGGAATCCTCTGAAAACCGGACTTTTGGTCAAGTCCGGACAGGGTCCGGTTTTCAGAGTTTTTACTGTATATAAAAAAGAATAGTCTATGTTTACTTATAATTCTCATATTTTACCTGCTGGTAGCAACTGATTTTAACTGTGCGACCAAGATTAGCGACACATCCGTGAGCCGTCTGGTCATGATCTGCTCTGTTTAGTATGCAGTAAATACATATTTCATAACCTCTGAAAGCTGAAAATGTATTTTTCCAGAGCGAAACTCCTTTTAAGGTATTCAACGAGGTCATATTGACTTTATTTTTTAGAATTTATGCGAATTGTTTCAAAATGATTTTACTGTTTCAACGAAAATTCTTCGACATTCTATGCAAAAAAAATTCTTTGTCTTAAAAACGAATCGAGCATCAATTTCCGTTTTGACTCTATTTGACTATTTGACTTTATTTGACTCTGTCATTATTTGAAAACACCTAACAATTGCTATTAAACTTAATTTGTATTAAGTTGTAATTTGTTGCAATTATTGTTGTTTTCATAATGTACTGGTAAATATCTTGCTTTATTTGAGTTTTTTAAATACATCGAATGGTAACAAATATTTAGATTTTTCTTTGTTTAGAAAATTTATGATTTACTTTCTCTGAAATTAATCACAAAATATGCATAATCTCAAAGATTTTACCGTGAGAATTCACAATACAAAATGATAAAGATCTTTTCTAAACATAATACGAAATCTATTTTTTTTTCTACAAATCTCTATATTATGACATTCATATTTTATTTTCAATGGTAAAAGCGCATTTGAGAAAGTACATTTCTATGACTCAAAGTGTAGCCTTGAATGTTTTGACATCACTGTCAGAAGAAAATGAATACGAGGAAAAAAGACTGGCTTTTTCATAAACTTCACTTTCATTCCGCCGTCATTATTTGAAAACACCTGACACACGCTATTATAAAGAATGAAATATAAAAAAAATGATAATAATAGTAAATGATAATGGATCATTTTCTATGTTAACATGATATAGCGGTTTTTGTATCAGGTATGTACTTTTTACAATTTATAAACAATACAATGTTACTAACTGTTATAAAATCAGTAACATATTATGCGTTTCAGAGGCAAACTATCAAAATAAATCTTTCTACTGTTCCATTGTTGGTTAGATGAATAATAATATCTACTCAATTCTCAATATTGAAATATGAAATGTACGAAAGGTTGTGTTATAGAAAAATGAATTTAAAGAAATACTATTTAATGATGCTACCATTTCAAACAAAATTGAAAAAAAGATCATGTAAGCCACTTAATAAGAATAAGAATATCTATACATTATTAAAACAGATAAAAATTGATTAACCGTGTCTGTTTCTTATCATTTCAGACAATTGAGCTTTGGTTAAATTATTGCACCATGTCATTTGTGTGTTCATGTTTGTGATTAAACACGTTAACCTTGTTATTTTTCTTTGTAAGTCGTTATGGTTTAATCTAGAGATATTTATACGTCATTTTATAAATATTCAACACTTATGAACAATATTAACGCTATGTTTGATTAAAAAAGTTTTCCGACTCAGAAAATATTAAAAGAACAATCAAACCTGAAAGGTCATGTCCTTTTTTCTAATAAACTCTGGTTTTACCGGTTTTTTGTCTCATTGTAATTATAGCTTTCTAATTAAAGTTAGAATAACGAAATTACTATTTAAATCTCACTAGTGTTTTCTTCCTTTCTATAAAGATGATGCAATATTTTAACAAATAATTTTAATTACATTGTTGTTGCAGAAGAAATGCATTTTTCAAATGAAATCGCAGACCTATTGAAAATAACCTTATTTTATTCTATACCGTCAATAGGTAACAATTCAATGAAATAAGAATAACATAAATATAATTTTTTCATTGACTTTTTTTCAATGATGTTTTTTGTAAGATCCTTTATAAAACAGTCACGAATAGTCGTTTATGGAGCTAATACGACCTTTCTAATGGAATGTGGTAATAAAGGCGTGCTTCTTATATGTTTGATCGGTTAATGGAAAATTATCCATCATCCTGACTTACTCTGGAAAGATTTTTTTTCGAAAACAATCAACAAAAGTACAATATTGAAAATTAAAGATCTCTTTTAAATCAGTCTTTTCTGTAAATTTAAAAAAAATGTTAAAAACTTGCTCGTGTCTTTCAGCATTAAAGGCCCAGTTTAAATAGTTTTGTTTGAAAGGACATAATGAATGACGAGACATCTCTCATGTCTCCCGGAGCTAGGAAATTTTTGAAGAGATTACTACAAAAGAAAAAAATAGAAAAGAAAAACAGAATGTAGATTATTGTGAACATGTATGCGAATATAAAGAATGGTTAATTGCTATTATTGTACTGGAGAAACTAACAAAAGTAACATTGTTATACTGAATCGTAAACATCAATGTATCAATTGTGTTTAAGTAAATGGATATTATTGTATCTTATCACAGAACGACTTAAATGTGTTTAATACCATCGTATTTAAAGCTGAGCCTAAGATCAAACAATAATTATACATGCCACAATGTTTAAACGTCACAACGATACCAATAATTTCATATATGGTATTACTGGAAAAACAACATTAAAGGCCAATTATGTCTCAGAAATAATTATTATCATTTTCATTTTAAAAAATAATGTTTTGGTACCTTTTTACAGTTTAAAAAATACTCATTTGCCGTGTAAAACTTTGCTGATTTTTATGTTTGCATTTGGTTTAATTACAGTTAAGATTGATGATACTGAGTTCTTCTTTTTCCAATTTTAGGTTCATATAGATTGAAATTTAAAAAAAGAAATCATTTTGTTAAGATATACCTGCATTACAAATAATAAGCAGCGGCACTTGAACTTGTTTTTACAAAAAGATAACCTGATGCCAAAAAGGAAAGGTCCTTTCTGGAATTTTACAATTAAAGAATGCCAAAGTTAGCTCCGACTCAGTAATTTATTAATTGTTAGGGCATCTGCCCAAAAACAAAACTATGTGTGAATAAGTGACTTATTATTTTTCCATTGTAGCGATACCACTCAGCTAATTGGCATGAAACTTTAAACATTAGAATGTTTGATTGTAACGCACTTCTGTATTAGATATATCTTTTTTTCCATTCATTTGTTCAGCATTTAACAATATCTACAGTATTTAGACAGTGGTGTCTTTGGTATTTTTGTAATTTACATTCAGTTAAAACACACTAAAACAACACATATTTCTTTAATCTTTACTAGTTTCGACTCTTTATAATACATAGTTATAAAATCAATGAAATATTATGCGTTTAAAAGGCAAAATGTAATTTGCATTGGAATATACGTTATAAATACCTACAGTAAACTATGTATCTTATTTGTTGAAACTGATACTATAATGTATGATATCACTAGATGTTTTACTGGGTATTTATGTTGCTTATCCCTCTCTTTTACTTTTTGTTATTCATTTTTTTTTGTTTATTTTAGGAAGCGAATATATTCGTTTATTTTAGGAAGCGGTTAAATTAAGTTTTGAGAACATTACAATCTCCTATCACATAGATTGTTCACAATATATTCTTCTTAATGTGTTTTCCATTTTTATTAATTCCACAAGGAGACGTTATTGTTGGAAATTCCATTAGCATTTGTCTAAAATATAGAAATATTTACAGCTCTAAAGTTTTATTTGAAGAACATATAAAGGATTAAAACACTTTCTCTTTCATTTTTAAGTTGCGAGAAATCATCACTAGTCACATTTTACAAGCATGTTTAAGGCCGTTTAGTATTTAATTGCAAACAAACAGATCTGACACATATAGAAGTAATTTTATTTTACCAATCAATACTTGTCCTGGTCATTTCTAGTTCTAAGAATATAACTAGTTGTTGTTGTTGTTGTTGTTGTAGTTGTTTTTCCGTTGTTGTTGTTGTTTTTCGAGATACTTTGTATTTGATGAACTCGTGCAATTGATGCAAAGGGATTTTATTATTGTCTAATCGCTGATGAGCACATTCGATTATATAATAATTTTTCGTTCTATTTCATTTTATAACTGATATTTAATATTTGCTGTCATTGTAGAAGCAGAAATAATTGGCATAGTACCTTTAGAACTACCTTAAACACTTTATAATTGATATCTTTCATAACAATATGTTCAAATATAATTGATCTGTTTTTAATTTAAGTGTAGGAATACTTTCATGTTATTATTTGGGATAGACAGTAGCGAGAAACACTGAGTACTTTTTCTTTACAACATGTTTGTATCTGCCCATTGTATGTTACATAATTATTTATTTTATTATTACAAGCTTAAATACCCTGATATTAATGCACCATAAACATTATGTGTTTTCAAAAATTATGAAATATTTTCAATGTGGTTAAAAATGACATAATTTATGATAATTTCTGTTATAATTCTTTTTCTATATATAATATTTTCATTTGAAAATATGATAACTTTATGTAGAATAACATAATTTCCAGTACCTGATTCCAATACAATACGCTGTCATTAACGTTACGATATTTAAACCAGTAACCGTAAAAAAGGGAAATTTCAATGTTAACATCCTGTTCATATTATTTGTTTGTAAATGACACGTAATACACTTGAAGATAATAATTAACAAGAAGTATCTTCAAAAGAGATACTCGGCCAAAGTAAAGCTGGTAAGCATGCATAAGAATGTTATTTCTAAGTTTCAGTACAGAAAAAAATGTTAACAGTGCTTGCATAATAATGACTTGTTTCTTGTAGCTAAGGAATTGCCAATAAAAATTAAAATTAAATTATTGCATATTGATATTGATGATTTTTCAAAGTATGACAACGTCTATTTTAAAAGTGCCTCTATAACTTGTTTTACATTTGAATTTAAGTGAGCTACAAACTTCAATCTATCCATTTTCCTTTCTTGTCTGTCGTCATGGAATCAATATGTGAGATCACATTTTGTTTTGATTTTCATCAAAAATTGTCAATTGTAACTGAGATGAATTTGAATATCACGGGTAAACATAATGCTAATACAGATTTCCTCCAAGAACTTTATTAAAAAAAACATCCTATGGTTACATTTTTTATTTTAACTTTCACTTAATAATTGTGTCAAAATAATCATTGCAATTATATCATTTGAAGATGGATATTTTTAGGGCAATAACTGTTGAAAATTTCATTAGAATTTGTCTAAAATATTACAATTTTTACAACTTTACAGTTTTGTCTGAACAATATATAAAAGATTAAATGTATGACAACACTATTGCTGACATTTTTAAGATGAGATGAAGCAAATAAAACAGAGAATATAAATTTTTACTGACAATTTACAAGAATGTTTTAAGCCGCTTAGTTTTAATTGTAGAAGAAATGGTCAAGTAGACATCTTATTATCTTTTTGATATATAATTACAATGTATATTTTGCAATGTTTGTTCTAGCCATTTATAGTTCTAAAGAATGTTACTGGATCGATATCTTTTACTTTAAGAATTTTTTGATACTATGTGTGTTGATTAACAAGTGCAGGTGATTAAAAAAAAACATTTGATGCTTCCGAGGGACGATTTCTTCAGATATTTATTATGTATTATAACTGCTCATTATCACATTCGATTTTCTAATTCTCGTCATTCGTATACGATGTATAACTGATTTTCTTGACATACTTTCATTGCAGGGACGATATTAGCATATATTTAACCTTTATAAATAAAAACACTATATAATATTTGATATCTTAAAGCACACAATATGTCAATATTATTGATCTCTTTAATCAAAATTTAGTGTGTGAATACTTTTATATTATTATTTATGATGGACAGTAGCTAGAACTAAAGTATACATAGTCTTTACAAGTTATTAAATTGAATCTGTCTGAGATTGATAGGATATATTATCCTTTTTGATGCACAATAATTTCAACAAAAGAAATATTACAGCTAAAATACTACTATACTCACGCATCAAAAGACAAAATGTATTTTTCAATACATGTGAAGTTGTCGTTTGTAAATATTTGATCATGTATCAAATAGACATTGTCATTCTTTTTGATAACGACATTTCTAACTGTGCTTGAGCCTATGATATTAAATTCTTAGGAATACCTTTCACGTTTTTTTCTATTTTATATAATCAGACTGGTAAAATAGTACCCCCATAAAAACAATTTGATGGGGATTATACCTAATAAATTAATTAATAGTATGATAGTTATACTATTAATACTGTACAAAAGCAATGAACTATATCAATTTCAAGGAAGTTCTTAAGGGAAACACATTTCCTCTTCCTGACGTGTGCAGATTGCATTTTACTAACAGCTAGATTCATAACCATTGAAATAATCAAGGGTAAATAAAAGTTCCCAAATACCATAATATGGACTATACTTACAAGTAAGTAATGTACTTTATTTATGATATAGTGCCTGTACAAGTATTCAAATTGAAGACATCTTAATAATCACTCTGATAATCCTTTCACTGCATATTTCAATTTACAATCATCAAACATTCTATATGCAAAACTTCTGATATTTTTGAACAACAAAATGTGAAAGGCATGCACGTTTGGTTTACATTCATGCTAATAAAATATCTAAAGGCTCAAAAAAGTAATAAAATAAATAAATAAAAAGACAGACATGTGATCTGAAAAACTTAAGAGTATTTCAAGTTAAACATCAGAAGTCTTCATGAACGTGCGAAAAGCAAAAATAAAAAACTCTCAAACAAGACAAAATAAAAAAAATATTCATGTTATAAATTATAAATAGTTTTATGTGTTTGTTCTATATTTTACTGTATATACTCATTTAGATTCTAAATGACATTGCATTTAGCGAACATTTCTGCACATCATTTATTGTAATAAAAATGCACTTTATCTTTAAATCAAGAACGCATGGTTCTGCGCAAATAAAAACATATTAAATATTCTATTCACGTCTTTTTGAATTATGGCTTTATCATACGTCATAAATAAACAATTACATCGTTTCGTCTTTACTTGTACAATTTATGAAAATAGCAAATACGCCCACAAATGGCAAAACTAAAAGGTTTTCATTTTGAAAGTCATGCTTTATGAATTATATTTCTTACAAAAACTGAAATATGTCCTGTTGTATTGAAATACAATATGTTTTTAATCATGAATATACTAGCATAGCGTCAGAGACTCCACATAAAGTAATATATCACATTAAGTCTATTATATAATCTTTAAGTTAAGGATGATGTAAGATGTATTGCATGTTCTTAATATCAAGATGATTATTCGGAATCTGTTTTTATTTATCAAAGTTATGAAACACAGAAAAAGTGTTCATATACTGTTTAAAAACATATCAAAAATGTTTCTATATGTTATTATTGTGCAAAGCAGTCTATTCAGATAGACAAATACATTAGATATAATTGAGGATCAGAATTTTTTACAAAAGAACAGAATGCAAATTGAATTTCTGCGACACTTGTTTGCATTATTAAAAGAACTTGTTTGTTAATTTGTCTGTATGAGCACAAGAAATACAGCACCACAGACAGGATTGACAACCGTTTGTCTGAATTGTTTTATTTTTACGTAGAATCGTTTGCTTTTTTACTAATTGTTTTATTTGTATTTGACAATATACGAGAATGACAACAAATTTTAAGTAGTTGTTTCGGTAAAAGGCATGTTTGAAAAACGCCTTTCAATATTTGTATATTATATATGTTTACTTTCCCTTTGAAACATATTCTAGTCATAATGGGTTTTATTATTTTGCTGTATGTTTAATCTTAATAATTTGAAGAACAACATCTTCTGTACAGTGTAATTGAAACATATTTGTCTGAACCCTTGCACCAATTATTCAAATCTTAAAAGTGATTTTAGAAGTATCAACATTGTGTCTGACTAAGGATATATTTCAGTTCTATATAAAAGTTTTACCTAAAGTCATATACAAAATGACATTAAATTAAAAAATAAACAAACATTGTGCTGCTTATAATTATAAGTATTTGCATAGTAGTTTATCTCAAACAGATATCATGGTAATAACAATACAATACTTGTATTTACTATTATATAAAAAATGATAAGTCTATGTTTACTTATTATTCTCATCTTTTACCTGCTGGAAGCAACTGATTTTACCTGTGCGACCATTGCAGACCAAGATTAGCGACACATCCGTGAGCCGTCTGATCATGGTCTGTTCTGTTAAGTATTCAGTAAATACATATTTCATAACCTCTGAAAGCTGAAAATGTATTTTTCCAGAGCGAAACTCCTTTTAAGGTATTCAACGAGGTTAATGTCATATTGACTTTATTTTTTAGAATTTATGCGAATTGTTTCAAAATGATTTTACTGTTTCAATGAAAATTCTTCGACATTCTATGCAAAAAATTTTCTTTGTCTTAAAAAACGAATCGAGCATCAATTTTCGTTTTGACTCTATTTGACTATTTGACTCTATTTGACTCTGTCATTATTTGAAAACACCTAACACTCGCTATTAAACTTTATTTGCTTTAAGTTGTTATTTGTTGCAATTATTGTTGCTTTCATAATGTACTGGTAAATATCTTGCTTTCATTTGAGTTTTTTTTTTAAATACATTGAATGGTAACAAATATTTAGATTTTTCTTTGTTTAGAAAATTTATGATTTACTTTCTCTGAAATTAATCACAAAATATGCATAATCTCAAAGATTTTACCGTGAGAATTCACGATACAAAATGATAAAAATCTTTTCTAAGCATAGTACGAAATCTATTTTTTTCTACAAATTTCTATATTATGACATTCATATTTTATTTTCAATGCATAAAAGCGCATTGGAGAAAGTACATTTCTGTGACTCAAAATGTAGCCTTGAATGTTTTGACATCCCTTTCAGACAAAAAATGAATACGAGAACGAACATGACGAAAGACTGGCTTGTTCCTTAACTTCACTTTTATTCCGCTGTCATTATTTGAAAACACCTGACACTAGCTATTATAAAGATTGAAATATAAAAATGTGATAATAAAAGAAAATAATAATGGATCATATTCTAGGTAAACTTAATAGAGCGGTTTTGGTTTCAGGTATGTACTTTTTACAATTTATAAACAATACAATGTTACTAACTGTTATAAAATCAGTAACATATTATGCGTTTCAGAGGCAAACTATCAAAATAAATCTTTCTACTGTTCCATTGTTGGTTAGATGAATAATAATATCTACTCAATTCTCAATATTGAAATATGAAATGTACGAAAGGTTGTGTTATAGAAAAATGAATTTAAAGAAATACTGTTTAATGATGCTACCATTTCAAACAAAATTGAAAAAAAAATCATGTAAGCCACTTAATAAGAATAAGAATATCTATACATTATTAAAACAGATAAGATTGATTTACCGTGTCTGTTCCTTATCATTTCAGACAATTGAGCTTTGGTTAAATTATTGCACCATGTCATTAGTGTGTTCATGTTTGTGATCAAACACGTTAACCTTGTTATTTTTATTTGTAAGTCGTTATGGTTTAATCTAGAGATATTTATACGTCATTTTATAAATATTCAACACTTATGAACAATATTAACGCTATGTTTGATTAAAAAAGTTTTCCGACTCAGAAAATATTAAAAGAACAATCAAACCTGAAAGGTCATGTCCTTTTTTCTAATAAACTCTGGTTTTACTGGTTTTTTGTCTCATTGTAATTATAGCTTTCTAATTAAAGTTAGAATAACGAAATTACTATTCAAATCTCACTAGTGTTTTCTTCCTTTCTATAACAATGATGCAATATTTTAACAAATAACTTTTATGACATTGTTGTTGCAGAAGAAATGCATTTTTCAAATGAAATAGCAGACCTATTGAAAATTACCTTATTTTATTCTATACCGTCAATAGGTAACAATTCAATGAAATAAGAATAAGATAAATATAATTTTTTCATTGACTTTTTTTCAATGATGTTTTTTGTAAGATCCTTAAAGTTTATAAAACAGTCACGAATAGTCGTTTATGGAGCTTATACGATCTTTCTAATGGAATGTGGTAATAAAGGCGTGCTTCTTATATGTTTGATCGGTTAATAAAAAATTATCCATCATCCTGACTTACTCTGGAAAGATTTGTTTTCGAAAACAATCAACAAAAGTACAATATTGAAAATTAAAGATCTCTTTTAAATCAGTCTTTTCTGTAAATTTAAAAAAAAAATGTTAAAAACTTCCTCGTGTCTTTCAGCATTAAAGGCCCAGTTTAAATAGTTTTGTTTGAAAGGACATAATGAATGACGAGACATCTCTCATGCTATCATTTCATTTACTAAAACCATTTTTATTTTTGGTATCTTTTTCAAACAATACCCATTTGCCATGTACATAAACTATTTTTTGCTGATTTTGTTATGTTGGCAATTGGTTTAATTTTGTAAGGATCGATGATGCTGAGTTCTTTTTTTCCAATTTTAAGTTTATATAGATTGAAATTTTTAAAAAAAGGAAATCCTTTCTTTAAGATATGCCTGCATTAAAAATTTGCAACGGCACTTGAATGTTTTTTGACATAAAGATAACCTGATGCCAAAAACGAAAGGTTTTTTCTAGAACTTTACAATTGTTATGTATGCAACATATTACATGTATATAATTTATATCTGACCTGTTGGTATTTCCAATATAATCATTGTTCTATTTTTAGAACATTAACTACATGTATGTACTAGAACTTTCTTAACTGTTGTAGAACACTCATGCATTATATTAAGATAGAAACTTCTGGAATGTTCTTTATTGTTGAAGTTGCTAGATTATGATTACTTGAGAACATAATAGACTTTTCTGGAATTTTCTTAGTTAATATATATAAAGTGACATTTTTCATCAGTTACCTTTTAAGTCATCAATATATTTGGAGTATTTTTCAACTTGGATATTACGTGATTTATTGGAGCTTGGATTATTTTTCAAAAAGTTAAAATTATTCTTGTGGATTTTATTGTGGGAATTTATTCTAAAGTGTTCTTGGAGTTAACTTGGATTTAACTGTGCTATTCAAAAAGGATCATTCCATGATCAGATAAGACATTTTAATTTTACATTTATATTTAGACTTCAGGTATTTGTACACATAATTTGTTATTTTGATTTTCTTTATTAATTTTTCTGTAATAAATTTGTTATTGTCGGCTCACAAGCAAAACTATGTGTGAACAAGTGACTTATTAGTTCCCATTGCAGCGATACCACTCAGCAAATTGGAATGAAACTTTAGAATTTAGAATGTTTCATTATACCGCATTGCTTTATTAGATATATCATTTTTCATTCATTTTGTCCAACACTTAACAATATATACGGTATTTAGACAGTAGTGTCTATGGTAATTTTGTAATTTAAATTGGAATATACATTATAAATACCTTCATTATATATGTATCTTATTTGTTGAAACAAACTGATAATATAATTTATGATATCACTGATGTGTAACAGGGTACTTATGAAATTAATCCCTCTCTTTTATTTTATCATTCATTTGTTTGTTTATTTTAGGAAACGGTAAAGTGAAGTTTTTAGAAGATTACACTCTCCTATCACATAGAATGTTCACAATATTTTCTTCTTAAGGTTTTTTCCATTTTTTATTAATTCCAGAGGAGACGTTATTGTTGGAAATTCCATTAGTATTTGTCTAAAATATAGAAATATTTACAGCTCTAAAGTTTTATTTGGACAAAATATAAAAGATTAATTTAAAATACTTTCTCTTTCATTTTTAAGTTGCGAGAAATCATTACTAGTCACATTTTACAAGCATGTTTAGGGCAACTTAGTATTTTTTGCAACCAAACAGATCTGACACATATAGAAGTAATTTTATTTTACCAATCAAAACTTGTCCTGGTCATTTCTAGTTCTTAGAATATAACAAGTTGTTGTTGTTTTGTTGTTGTTTTTTGTTGTTGTTTTTCGAGATTCTTTGAATTTGATTAACTCGTGCAGTTAATTCAAAGGGGTTTTATAATTGTCTAACTGCTACATTCGATTATATAATAATTTCTCGTTCTATTGCGTTTTATAACTGATGTGTTTTATAACTTTTGTCATTGTAGGAGCAAGAATTATTGGCATAGTACCTTAATAACTACCTAAAACACTTTATAATTGACATCTTCCATAACAAAATGCTCAAATATAATTGATCTGTTTTTAATTTAAGTGTGGGAATACTTTC
Source organism: Ruditapes philippinarum (assembly GCF_026571515.1). Classification (NCBI taxonomy): domain Eukaryota; kingdom Metazoa; phylum Mollusca; class Bivalvia; order Venerida; family Veneridae; genus Ruditapes; species Ruditapes philippinarum. The sequence goes on along the minus strand of NW_026857589.1, from coordinate 106,880 downwards.
ATTTTTTATTTGAGATAGACAGTAGCGGGAAAAACTTTTTCTTTACAATTGGTTTTAATCTGTCCATAATATGATGTTTCTTATTTAGACATAATCATTTCATTTATAATTACAAGCTTATATCCTGATACTAAAGCAACAAAAACATAATGTATTGACAAAATTTATGAATTATTTTTAATGTCTTAAAAAGGAAATACCTTAATAAAATATGATAATTTCTGTTATAATCATTTTGTCTATGTTTGTTTCATTTGAACAATATGATAAATGGCTAAGTTGCAACGTCATAATTATCAAGAACACGTTGTTATCTTATTTAGGTAAGCATTTTGATTTGAAGTTTATCATATTTTGTAATGACGTGTCGGAGGTGTCTGATACGGATTATTTTGAGTAAACAAACTAGGTAATATTGTCAAGAAATAAACATTGATCACATAAAAGAGTGAAGAAAAGCAATGTAAACCGTATGGTGTTCAAATTTTCATTCGATAGTTTTAAAATATGTTAGAATGTTCATACTTAGTATGTCTCGGGCAAGTTTGGATATGGGCCATTTCGTCTCGAAAACTAAGAAAAAAAAATCTTTAATGTTAACACTCTAGATGCTACTTGTTTCATTTGATTATCAGAAAACTTTGTCAAAACATTTATCGTAATGATATCTCAAGTTGACAATGGATCATCTGGAGGAAAACAATTCTATTTCCTTTAATAGAAAAAGAAAAACATTTAAAGATGTGTTTCTCGTTACGGATATAATAAAATGGTTTCAAAAAATAAATCGAATGTTGTCAAGAAAATAACGTGTGTGGGCACAATGTCTGAACGAATTGATTTAGAATTTGACTTACTTATTGTTTCTGCCAGGAAAAATATTACGGACAAGCATGAATATAATAGAAAAGCATTTATCTTTCATATTTACTACCTATATTTGGTAAAACTTTAAGTACATGCTATAGAGTTCCATTTTTCTAACGTTTTAATAATTGAACCTGTGACATCTTGCTTAGACATGATCATTTCTCAGTATATATGAAACACATGTTTCATTAATTCAACTATAGCAATATTAGACTTGACAAACGGAATAAATAAATGGTCTATGTTTTTGCTGAATATATATGTATATTTGGTGCAAATTCTGACTACATACAATATTGTTGGGCTATTGTGATATCATAAATGAACATGCAATGCAAGGGCATTATGATATAAAACAAACAACAATATAATTTAACGTACTGCTTCTTAATGTTGTCTTTACTTCTTTACTGTGCTTTTTTATTAACCAATATATTGCCAAAAAATGACATATAAAATTGACAAACAGTTTAATTCAATCGAGTTCTTATTCAGCTGGAATGTAAGATTTTAATATTTGTCACCAGTAACGATGCTTACACGCTTTTACTTCACATCGGCCACTACACAGTACTGTACTGCACCGACTTACTTCCAATGTGCACCTTTATTTTCATACATTTAATAATAAAAAGTAGAAATAAATGAACGTTGGAAAAAGTCTATTATAAAATTCATAATTGTAAGTGCTAGACGTATATATTTATATGTACTTTATAAATACTTTAATATGTAATCTATGAGTTAAATCTGATATGATAATGTATGATCACCATCAATGTTTTACTGCGTACATATTTTGTTTATCCATATTCATTTATTTAAGGAAAACGTTAAATTATTCAAGATGTTTTAGAAGATTACAATCTCTTATTACATAGATTGTTCACAATACAATGTATATTCTTCTTAATTTGTTTTCTAAATTTTTATAAATTCCATTAGGAGACTAAATTGTTAACAACTCCATTAGTATTCGTCTAAAATATTGAAATATTTACAACTTTAAAGTTTTGTCTGAACAACATATAAAAGATTAAAAGTATTAAAACACTATCGCTGACATTATTAAGATGAGAAAAAACGAATAAAACAGAGAAAACGAATACATAGTGACAATTTACAAGCATGTTTTAAGCCGCTTAGTTTTACCTGCAGAAACAATGGTCAAATCTAAAAGTAAGCAACTTATTAAAGTTTTGATATTTAATTAGGTTTATTTTGCATATTTATTTTACAAATCAATGTTTTTTCTAGCCCTTCATAGTTCTAAAGAATGTAACTTGGCCGATGTCTTATTTTAAGTTTTTTGAATACTATGTGTGTTGATTAACAAGTGCAAGTGATTAACAAAAATGATTGTATGCTTCCAAGGGACTACTTCTTTTCAGATATTTATTATATATAATTGCTTAAAAGCGCATTCAATATTCTTAACGAACAAAACATTTAAGTATAATAATTATTGATCGTTTTAATCACAATTTAGTGTGGGAATACTTTCATATTATTATTTAGGATGGACAGTATCTAGAACTAAAGCATACATTTTCTTTACAAGTTATGATATTGAAATTGTCTGAGATATGATAACAAATATTATCCTTTTTGAGGCATAATAATTTCATTTATTATTCATATTTTCGTCTATGGCTTTTCAAATATTAGAGTTAAAACACTACAATACTCATCCATCAAAAGACATAATGCCTTGACAAAAGTGAAAATTAAGAATTGTTTTCCATTGATGTAATTCAAAAGACACACCTTAATAAAGTTAAAGATCCTGTAACACAATTGTTTATGATTTTAGATAATAAATATGATGCTTAAATTAAGATTTATCAATATTGTAGATTCCAAAAAGCATAATTTATAAAAATATTACCGAATTTAACATTTAATATAAATAAAGGGAGGTAATAAAAATGTATTTTCTATAAATTTGAGTCAATTAAAAATAAGAAATAAGAATATTATTTTTTAAAATATAATAGACAAAAATTTGCAGTCCTTTTTCTTTTTTCTTCGATGTTTGAAAAAATTTTTATTTGCCATAATTAAGTACATATTTTATAATTTTTCTATGTCATTAGTTGATAAAATGTGAGACTTTTTTTTATAATTATAAACTTTGTTGTTATCAAAACAAAATTTTTTCTGCTATAGTTGATAGTTTCTTTTCTGTTAAAAAAGCAAAGAACTATATGAATTTTAATAGTTGAAATTTTAAACAGGGTGCTGTGGTTTTTCCAAAACCCTACTTTTAACTTTTTAATTTCAAATTAAAAATACTTTATTTTGAAAAATGCCCTTAAAAAGGCATCTTTATTATCCCTCTGAGGATTCCTTCACTGCATATTTTCACTTACAATCATCAGACTTTCTATATGCAATACTTCAGATATTCATGTACAACAAAATGAGAAAGGCATCCACATTCAGTATACATGCATGCTAATTAGATATATTTAGGCTCATCAAAATATATAAAAAAGACATACATAGGGTCTGTAAACTAAATTGTATCTCAAGTAAAACGTCAGAAGTCTTCATGCACGTGCGAGAAGCAAAAAAATATACTCAAACAAGATGAATAAAACAAAATATTCAATTCATAAGGTATCAAAATTTTTAGAAATTCCCAGATTTAAAGGGGTTTTTTATTTAAAATTTTATTATTTAGATTCTAATGAATTGGGAATTAGCTAACTTTCTGCAAAAAACATTTAAAGTAAATATTAAAAGGGACTACGAGGTTTTTTTGAAATAAAAATTAAATAAATTTTTTTCAGTTTTTTTTGAAAAGTTCTAATCTAAATTTTCAAAATTTTTGACATTCGTTTTTTTGGTTTTTCCAGGATATTATAAATTGTGAAAAAGAAACCAAAAAAAAGGTTTAAAGGGTTTTCCTAAATGTATAAAAATGAAAAAAAGTTTTGAAAAATTTTTTAGATAAAAATTTTAAATTTTGAGCCCTTATTCTGCCCCAAATGATTTTTAAAATAAAAATTTTAGATTTAAATTTTTGAACCCCTGGAATTTTTTAAAAACTAAAGTGGTTCTGCGCAAACAAAAAATACTAAATATTCTATTCACGTCTTTTTGAATAATGGTCTTATCATACATCATAAATAAACGATCACACAATTCCGTCTTTTTCTTGAAGCTCTTTCACAGGGATATAATAAAATAACTATTCCCATGTGTATCAAGATACAGACTGAAAATTATATCACGTGATTTAGTAAAGTGTGTTGCCCTACTTGATATGAGAACATTTGTGGAAAAATAAAAGAATGTTCTCTGAACATAAAAGTATATTCATGCATAAAAACATTACTTTAAAAGAACACCATTTTATTCTCCATAATGAGTTAAAACCTGAAAACGCCTATAGACCCATTCAAAATGATACAACATATGTTTTCAAAACATTAGTTTGCAGTACATTTGGAGTCCCTGATTTAAGCCAAATAACAACATTTTTTAAAAAAATTTCAGTATTAACAACTATATTTCGACTGCGTTACTAACGCAGTAAACGCTCTTTATGCATATTTTACCACTTTATTTTGGTAATATACGTAGTTCGTACGTGCCATTGGTTTTGTGTAAATTGCTTCCTTTTGGTTACTTCACAATATTACACATTCAAATACATTTTCAAAATTTGTGTGCTGCTTTAAACATGTGAAGCACGAAGATATTTTTAAACAGTCTTGTAGCTTTAACACATTTGTCCAACCACTTGCAACATTTTTCAAGGAATTTCTGCAATATTTATGCTATATCCGACGCAGGATATACTACTTATTTTTCTTACTCTGCTAAAACGTTATTTAACGGCCATACTGTATAGTACAACGTCATTGGATGTCGTTCACAAACCGAATCCGTATTTTTTTTGCCGTGATGGACATTCTTGAATAATTTCTAGTTCTAATTTTATGGCAATGTCATATGTGGATTTTTTTTAATTTTTGCATATCTCAGATATATGTTTAAGATAACATATATGAAAAATTTTTCAATTTTGCATATTTCAGATATATGTTTAAGATAACATAAATAAAGATGACCAATATTTTAACCAACTTAATGACGCGACGTCGTAAGTGACGTCACGTTGTCATATTATTTGGCGCGCTTTTCATTTAGTATTAGTTAAACGTTTCTTTGCATTTAATAAAAAGAAAATGTGTTAAGCTTAATGTAAGATCGGAACATAATTAACCGAGTGAGCACCAAAAGGTATATTATAAAAATGTAATACAATTCTTTTTTATAATTCACAGATAATATTCGTTAGCATACGTTTATTTAAATAAGGTTCGAATAGAAACAAATTCAACACAATACTAATATTGTCATATAATTGTTTGCTTTCAACTACATTTTTCATCAATCTTAACCTACTCAAAATGTGCCCACATAATATATATAAATGTCAGCATTTGATACCGTTTTCTATCAAAGAAAAAAACTAATAACATTAAAAAATATGTTTCTCGTAAGGAATATAATAAATCTAAACTGTCTTGATATTTGTTTTCGTAATTATAATAGAATGGTTTCAAAACAATCGAAAGATGTCAATAAATAATGTGTGTGGGCATTTAATGTGGAATGATTGATTAAGAATTTGATTTACGTATTGTTTCTGCCAAGAATAGATTTTAAAGAAGTAAGAAGGGAATAGAAATGCATTCAACTTTCCCATTTACTACCTACATTTCTCTGTTTCTAACGTCTAAATAATTTGCTATAATTTATATCAAGTGAAAAGGTAATGACTGCCTGAGACAAATATACATTTTTCGGGAAAAAGGAAACACTTTTTTTTTCTTTCATTTATTCAACTGTAGCAATCTTAAAACTGTGACGAGACTGAACTTAGACATGTGTGCAAAATCTTACTTCTTACTAAGTTGCTGTATAATGTAATATCTTAAATTATTATGTAAGGGCGTGTACTTTTTGATTTTATAGACTTTATCTCACTTGTTCGGCTGGGGCTGAAAGTTATTATATTTGCAACCAATATAATTCCTGACCTGTCATTATTTATTCTGTGCAGTCTGCCACCATATTGCTGACTAATTTTGAAAAAGTATAATATAAGTTGAAATTTGCTTCTTTATGATAACACAACTGGTATCTAACAGTTCAATAAATGGAGGTTTGGAAAAACGATTCCACACAAAGGGTAACATTACAAAAATAAAATGGTTAGCGTGTGTATAAACTTACATATCACAAATGATATAGAATATATCAATAATCAATAAACACAGATTATATCAGGTTTCAACCTTTTGAAGAGATATATAAATTGAAAAGCATGCCATCTTTCCAGTGCAAGACAATAATAACAATGACATGATTTTGTTCATGTGTTTGCATTTAGATAAATTAAGACCTGGCATTAAAGGCATGAACTCCTCAAATAACACATAAGTAAATTTCCTGATCAATGCTGATTTTCGCAAAAAAGAAGAAAAACAAACAAACAAAAAAACATTTAACATATTGCTAAAATTCATAAATTGTAAATGAAATTATACCATTATGCAAACGGCAATAAAATAATAATCCACGTTAATTATGAAAAAATATGGGTTTTTATAGAGACATACATCTTCAATTGTGTTAACCTTATGTACACAGATTCATCAGCTATATAATGACTGTCATAAAAAAGTAAAATAATGTATAATTATGTTTTCTTTCAATTTCTTCAAGACTTGTTCATGATATATAATAAAGGTTCTTCTTCGTTAATAAGTCTAATTGAGTTCAAAATGAAATACTTTCAAGAGATTAATCACAATAACCTGATATCTAAATCTTCATATGATTGGTCAAATGTGTTTCTTAACAGCAAATTACCCTAGCCTTTCTCATATCACAACAAGCTGATACCCTTAATAATTTAGTTTTCTTATTTGGACCATGCATATTGTAATACGAAGAAATTGTTTACATATTAAGTGAAATTGACATTACAGTTTAATATTGTAAAGCTTTGTTTAAAGGTCGAGAGATTTCAGTTAGCGAAATTATTATAGGAATGAAGAGACCATTGATAAAAAATGATGAATTTTTAATATTTTCTTCTGTTGAAAGTGTCCAACATTATCGAGTGTATGTTCGATTTTGTTTGAACATCACAATAAAATAAAAACCACTATCATCTCTTCTGTGATGTAACAAATTAAATTTATGAAACAATAATACGAACAATTTTTACTTACCACTGTTACAAATGCCGACGACTCTTGCAAGTCTCAAGTCTAAACACTTATTGTGCCAGACTGCATTTATAGTCAGGCACAATAAGTGTTAAATTTTGTTCCTTATTGAGGGAATATGCATGTCAAAAGCAAATGACTTTACTTGTTTTGTTTAGTTTGTTATCCCCTTCACATACGTTTTTTTTTTTTTTGATAATTTAACCATCACACAAAGCTGACTCGTTTGGAGACAACATATATTGTGTACAGTAAACAGTATTGTGATTTATAGCTTAAAAATTGTCATAAACATCATTTTTGTTCTCTCTTCATAATGATATCATCTGTATTATAATTACAATTCAGCGATTCAGCATAAAGTATATCAGTTATTCTGATATTGTTTTTATTTTATCCATGTTTTTTTTAATTAATTGTGTCATTTTTATAAAGTATTTTTTATCATACGCGAAAGCTAGGTCAAAGATCATTCTACATATATTTACTGACTTGAGCAAACGTTTATTTGATTAAAAGCTGTTGATAGCATGTTTTGAACTAAGAAAAAAAGAAAAGAAAGAAAACCCGTTCTTTTAATTTATAAAACTAGGACAGTATAAATCACATTAATAGATATAACAGTTAGCAAAATTTCTGCTAAGAGTGTGAATAGAGAAATTTAATTTACTGATAAGCAAGTATCATCAATATGGACAGTCGAGCGATCGTTACATAATGCTACCTATCATGATTGTAATTCTTATCATTATCATATTGTAATAAAAGACAAATAAGCATTACATCATTGAATGTAAATAGATATTTTGATAAGTCTTAATTAAGAGCCCATGTATGAACTGTGCGGAAAGAATAACAAAGATGTGTATATACAAATACGTAATAAACACTAAATAAGTTTCTTATGAATAATGTATCATGGTACTTAATCTGGATGTTTAATCTGGTACAGATATCGTTTATCATTCATTCTATTTTATCATTAATTCTATTCATTTATTAACAAAAACCGATGAGTTCTTGTAGTTTTTATAAGATTACCAAATCCTATCACAAATATTGTTCAAATTACATTCTTCTTAATTAATTGTTTTAATTTTTTTTAAAATTAATTCCCAAAAGAGATGTTATTGTTGACAATGCCATTAGTATTTGTCTAAAATAGAGAACGATTTCAACTTAAAAGTTTTATTTGAACAATACATGAAGGATTAAAAGGATTAAAACACTATCGCTGGCAGTTTTAATATAAGTAAAAACGAATAAAACAGGGGATAGGAATGTTCAGTAACATTATACAATAATGTTTTAAGCCGCTTAGTTTTAATTTGACAAATCTCGGAGTCAGATGCGTTTTATTTTCTTTTTACTATTTTTTTTTTTTTTTTTTTTTTTGACATTTAATTACAACGCATAATTTTTATATTTTACCAATCAATATCAAGCGTTAACTAGCCATTTCTAGTTCTACAAAATGTAACTAAGCCTGTGCCTTTTTTGGATTATATTGAAAAATTGATGCGGTTGGTGTTAAACTGTAGTTTTTTTGCAAAACTGCTGCTGATCAAATGCAAATTTAATTATACTTTTTCATTCATTCTAATAGAACTTTAATTTGATATTCGAGCAAAATATTCAACTTTAATTGATCGTTTCTTATAATTGGTAGTGTGGAAATATTTCATTAAAACTGGACAGACAGTTGCTAGAACAGCAGTGTACTTTTTGTTTCATCTGTCTGTGAGATGATAACATATCTTTATTAGGTGTAATAATATGTATAGGTCATTTCTTCTTCTTAAATGGCTTTTTAATAAAAGAAATATATATGATCCTAAATAATTCGATTCTCACGTTCTTGAAGACAAAATATCATAAACCAAAAGCCATACCTTAATAACTTAAAATAATTCCTTTATCGTTACCTTTCGGTTCAGAAATATGATAACTTAATATATAAAAACATGATTTCCAGTGTAATTATTATGAGTTACTGTCAGTAATTAAGCTTTTATTAAAGTTAGGGTCGTATATTACACAAGTATCCAAATCAAAGGGTTATTTGATGAGCTTTTTCAATGTTTATTTCCGATAAATTAGCTTGATCCATTTCAAAATCATTGTTTAATGTAAGGCTGTTTAAGAGTCGAAATAAAACGTAATTTTATTAATAAATGTGTTGTTTTATTTCATTTTGATTTATATTTGATCATGCATCAATTAGGCATTGCATCCATATGAATATCTTATTTACGATATTGCTAAATATGCTTTATGCTATGTTAACAACATTTTCAGAAATAGCCTTTTCGCTTTTAATACCTCTAAGTGGTAAAATAATATTCCCATTGAAAGAAATATTAAAGATAATACCTAGAAAAAGTACAATGAAGTATTATGATTGAAAATAATAAGATATATAACAAAAAGACGACATTTTTAAAGGGAAACACATCTGTGCAGATTGCATATGCTGACAGCTTCTTTCTTAACCATTGAAATGATAACTTGTAATAGATTTTTTGCAAATTCTCGGATTCTTACCAATACTTACCAATACTTACAACTAACAAGTTGATGATGCACTTTATCTTTAAGTTTTAAATTCAAGACATCTAGTATATTATTTTTTTTCCATCTTTCATTTCATTTTTACACTTACAATCATCACATTTTATAATAATTATAATTATGTAAAGCTTCTGAAAATTTTAATTGTACAAAAAATAAGAAAACAATGATTTGATTATACCATACATTATCGCAAAATATCTTAACACTGTGAAGAAAGACTTAAAACCTAAGCACGTTTTATGTCAAGTGTCTGATTTCTTCATATGTGTGCGAATAGGAATGAGAAAAGAGATGCTTAAACAGAACAAAGTTAATAAAAAATATTCATTTCGTAAGGTGTCCATTTAAGTTATTAGAATTCTAAGATGATTATATTTTGTTTAAGGTTATGATATTAGTTATGAATATTTTTACAGGTTGAGTTATCTTATACAAACGTTTTTCCTTTCTTTTTCTTTTTTTTTCTTTCTGACTTTTTTTAAAAATATACACGAACTTGCTAAGCCGTATCACCTATTATGAATACATATAACGATGTATTTACAGCAAACATCCTTTTAGAGAAAAAAGTTAGATTTATTCACAAATTGACAGCAGCATTGTGTGAGAAAAGCAACATAACAAACATGCGGTAACAGTTAGATTCGAAATGACATGCCATATTAAGCAAAGCATGTCTTGCAATCTATTTTGAGCTGTTTCTTCAGATCAAAACTAAAAATACTCATCATTCTATGCTAAGGTAAAAATATTTATTCTAAATATTCTATTCATGTCATTTTGAATTGTGTTCATATTATACATTTTAAAATAAAATGTTCTTTCATCATTTATTTACCTTTAGCTCAAAGAAATATGATTAGATAGTTATTCTCCGGAATGTTTTCATTCATATGGTATAGAATATCACATAAGTTAGTAAAGGTCAAATGTGTTGCCATTTTGGACATAAAAACAATGAGGGAAAATATTTTATTTATTTAAGATTTCATGACAGTATTCCCATGATAAAGTAGAAACAACATGGCACTCCTCTTCGTTCTTCGACTCGTTACAACGCAAATCAGAAACTGTTTAAGGCTTATTCTGTCATAACAGCAGGTGTTAAGAACTGTTTGCAGCTGTAAAACATTGCCCCGTACTTTACTTCAGTGGTGCTTTTCTAGTCCTTTGGGACCAACAAGTGCTTTTGGATGTTGCAAACTGAGTTCTCCTCAAGCCGATGATAGAGGAGTGAGGAATGATGCAGTTTTTCATAATCTTCATGTCCAGACTCAATTAAATCTAGTCTGCAATGTAATTCATTGTTCATGTAATTCTTTATTGATCTTTGTTTCAGAGAGATCAATCTTTCACCAGATGTTGAGTTGATTGAAACGTTTTATAGAAGGCAGCGAGGTGCGTGCGTTTGTGTGTGTGTTCAGTTTTTATTACCAATGTAGACATGGAGGTGATAACAGTACAATTTGAAAATCCAGAATCATGTATTAAGTATTGTATTTCTTACAAAACCTTAATGGTTTATTCAGTTTCTTTGAGATACAATTTGTTTTTATCTTGTGTAGACCTCTATATCGTTACAGATTTCACTTGAGGAAATGTATCACTTTCAGCCTTTTGAACAGCATTGAAGGTAAGGATATATTGAGCATAATTGCAAGTTTCTCTAAACACGGCACATCATTCATATTTTGTATCATTAAAGTAATGATGGTAATGTTAACATTCTGAACTCGTAAATGCTGTGAAGTAATATAATCCCTAAAGAAAGCCCAACATTGCAATATTGAAAATGTTGCATGGTCGGTTTCTTTGATCCTGCTCCTGGTTATTGCAAGCTACCGTCCTAGCCCCTACCACTGGTTTACACAGAATAAAACCTTTACATGAATTGGTAAAATTGTAAATTTTGAAAAATTCGCAAAACACATTTCTATTTATTGTGATATTGCAAATCAGCCAATTTAGATAGTATAATCAGTAAATAAATAATATTAAGGAGCATACAAAAAGGAAGCTAACGCACATTTCATTTCCACTTTATAAAAAGATCTTGTTTGTTAATCTGTCTGTGTCAACATAAGATATACAGCATCAAAGACAGGATCGACCACCGTAATCTGATTATTTCCAACTTGTTGTAGACTCAATTGCTTTTATACTAATTGTTTTAATTGTATAAAGGTAATAAAAAGAAATATACGAGGATGATAACAAGTATCAATTTCTTGTTTCAATTAAAGGTATGTTTGAAAACTGTCTCCGTCAATATGTGTATATATTGTTGCATTGGTTTAATTTGCCTTTTAAATACATTCAATTCATAAGAGTTTAATTATATATAATGTATGTTTAATCATAAAGGTTTGAAGATCCATTTGTATGCCAGTCTTTTAATTTAAGGACGTTTTCGGGAGTTTTTTTATATAGACATATAGGCAAAATTAAAACTGTTCTATAGAATTTCTTTAAGCTTAGCATGTTAATAGAATATGATAAGCGAAACATTTTAAAGGAAAAAAGGGGGATCACCGTTCTCGTTTTTTAGTTATCAGCCCCTGAATCAGAATTTTGTACTTATTTGAGGTCATTAAAAGAGCAGATAACTTATACCTACGTAAATGAATTCTTGTTTTTACTTCTGGATAATGTTTTTCTTTTGAATGTTGAATACAATACATAATTCCATGCAATTCCTTGAATCGTTTCTGTTATTTTTTTTTTCCAATGAAAATAATGGTACTTTCAATTGATAGAAATAGGCCAATTTTTAAGAAAGAATGCACAGGTTAAGAGAAGAAGTGGGGAAAAACTATCCACTCTAAATTTGTTCTTGAAATTTTGCATATTGACTAAGACGAATGTAAGCTTCATGAAAATAAGAAGAAAAAATGTATTGTTTCGCTCCATTGTAAATTATCTGCCCTTGAATTTAACGAAAAAGTCCAAATCAAGGGCAGATAACTCGAAAATGAGACGTTTACTAACGAGAAGTTTTCCCGTTTAAAATGTTTCTGTTATCATATTCTAATAACATTCTATTGAACAGTTTTATTTCTGCCTGTTTGTCTTTATGAAACTCCGGAAAACGTCTCTAAGAAACCTTTTTTAAAAATTTATTAAATTAAATGATAAATGAGACTCTATTTAGCTACCTATTATTCTTATTCTAAGCATGCTAAAACGTTATGGAAAAAATATTGTAGTTCTTCGACATTGGAAGTTTTCAAATCGGAAGAACTTCAATCTAATCCATGCCATGCTGGGTATTTTTGGGTATATTCGTAATATTTTATGGCAACCTCTTTGATATTATTTTCAAATTTTACATATTTAAGCCCGATGTCACAGTCAATAAAACTGGTTATAACTAAAATGTTAATACAAAATGACATTACATTACCAAGAAGACATATGTTGCGTTATTATGCCCCCCCCCCGCCCCTAGAAGAATTGGGACCATATTGTTTTGGTACTGTCGGTAGGTCGGTCGTTAGGTCGGTCTGTCTGTCTGTAGACCACATGGTTTCCGCTGATTATCTAAAAATAATTTATCACAAAGTCTTTATATTTCAAACACTGATTGGTCATAAGAAGAAGATAACCCTTTTTGATTTTGGGGTCACTTGGTCAAAGGTCAAGGGGCCTTAAATATCAAAATGACATTCGCTACTTATCTTGAAAAGCATTACAAGTCTTCATATTTCACATAATGATTGGTCATAACAAGTGGATGACCCCTATTCATGTTTTAGTCACAAGGTCAAAGGTAAAGGACACAGGGGTCTTAAATGTTAGAATGGTTTCTGCTCATTATCTTGAAAGATTTTTTCTTATAAAGTCTTCATTTTTCACATACAGTTTGGTCATAATTAGTTGATGACCCCTATTGATTTTGAGGTCACTAGGTCAAATGTTAAGGCCACAGGGGCCTTGAATGGAAGTATGGTTTACGCAGCTATCTGGCTATGCTATATTGGGAACCACATAGTTTTCATGTATTGAGGCTGAGGATAACCTCGCAATATCGTTTTTATGAGGTTTTGGAAAAAAAACACCCAAGCTCTTCTGTTGCTGGGGACATGGCATGGGATCCAGTCTTTATAAACTGTTTTGCTAACTTTTGGTGTTTCATATCAGCTAGTAATAGAAAAAAGCTAAATTAAAATAAAGTACACCTATATTGTAAACTGGCAAATAGAAATTGTATTTTTTGTTTTTTTTTTTTTTTTTGTGGTCTTTTTTTTTTTTTTTTTTTTTTTAAGAGTAACAAAATTAATGTATAAATGTCAAAATTTCATTAGCTTTAGCTCTGTTTTAAACAAAAAATGATGTTAGTAAAGGTTTGTCAGAATCTGCCATGGAACCTTTCTCGATGAATGGATTTTGCCAGTACATGGTATTTTATAGGGTTAACGCACGTTTTTTCCGTGTTATAACGTCTGCAGAGTCCCGAGGAACGGTTGGTGCCCGAGCCCGGAAGGGCGAGGGCTCCAACAGTTCTGAGGGACTCTGCAGACTTTATAACACGAAATAAACGTGCGTTGACGCTATTATAGCATAAACATTTCGTGATGTATAGTTTATACAAAACACAATTACATTAAAGTCGTGTGCTTGGACGGTATTTATTCAATTCTACATTTTTTACGTATGCGTTTTATTTTTCCGGGGCTAACAACTTGGAAAATTCTCGAAATCGAACGAAATGTTGAATTTTAATTGATTTAACAAAGCTTGGCCTTGGAGATTTATTATCTCAAGAAAAAAAAACAACGTTACATTACTCTACCCTCTACCCAAGACAAAACATGACCCTCAGAAATTCTTAGAATGATTTCAGATTGACGGTTGAAAAAAGATCAGTGACATCAGAATCGGTTTTTTTTTTCAAGCAAACAAGTTTATAAAAAAGTCAGGCACTAAGCATTATTCTCTCAAAGAAATATAAAGAGCATTTATCAACATTAACATAAACAAAAAAACATTTTCTCATATTAAATTTGTGTTATCTAGTTTTGTAAGTTAATCGGAGTGTTAAACTGAATGACAGGTAGATTCTACTGTATTTGTTTACATTGACAACTGTCCGTTTCTTAGAAAGGGCGACAACCAAGATTAGCACCGATGTCTATACGCCGTATTTCAGGCATAGATACTTGAGCCCTCGAATCAATAAATTCCAATATAACAAGAGCGCATGACTCTTTGGCAAACAGGCCAAATCGTAATTTTTTGCTTGTTTGTTTACTGGGCCCTGTATGTATTGCGCAAAGGTGAAACCGGGCTATAACAAGAGCGCGTGACTATGTTAACACATGGTTTTGGTCCCGTTATAACATGGGCAAAAGAGGGAAAAATAGCCGATTTTATGCTATAATAGGTAATAATGGTCAAGACAGAAACAACAGAGAACAGACATGGGGTCGCTTACTTCGAAATGTAATCAATTACATCAATAAAATTTTGATTATGATAAGGTTACATTATTCTATTTTGAAACTACTTTTACCGATTTAATTACAATAACTCTGAAAATGTAGTCGATTACAATTACAATTACTTTACATTGTGCAGATTATGTCTTTTCCCACAAATTAATAGACAACGTGGACTTCACTGATTGACACATACACGCGAGAAAGATGGAAATGGTCTGTACGATAATTGATGATAAAGATCGAAAGAACATTCCTTTCATTTCAATTGCGCGAAAATTCATACCAGCAGAAATAATGATTTCACAGCATTCAATTTAACGCACAGTGGTATAGTTTTGGTCAATGAACTTTGAATAAATGTGTATGACCTCATTCGTTATTCACAAGTTCGTAGCTAAAGCATTGTTTGCACTATATTCATAATGAAGATGTGAATCTTCATAAAAAGACCTCTTGGGAAATGTCTGATAGATTCAATTATGAGAAAAAATTTCTTCCTGCCTACAGCAAAACGTATAATAAAACATCATAAAAGATCTACAAGACCCGCAAAGATACTTTAACAGCACGCAATTATGTCAAAGCTAGTCAAAAGGTACTTATTTGAAGCGAAAGAAGCCTTAACTGTGCACACTATTTTGTCAATGTTTATTTCCTTCGTGTTTTCTCATATAATTGTCTATGTTTTTAAATAACAATCTAATTTGCCATGGAATGATTAAGTCTATTATAACCCTTATGTCATAAAATAAATCTTGGTTAAAGAACTAAATATTTTATCATTAATGTTTTGTTCATTTTGAAAAAAAATATAAATAAGATTTAATAAACATAATTAATATCATAATACTATAAAAGTTGCAAAATAACAGTGTCTCGAATAAACGGTGAGTTTACATCGAGACAATAACTGTTTAGATATACATGTATATAAATTGCGATATACGAGTATTGTCATAATAATAATTCGTCTATTACATTACATCAATGTCAATTCCCTGTGTATTATAGATAGAACGAACTGAGGCGTTGGCCGAGGTTGATATTATCTTTCCAAGGATGAGATATGAGATATATTCCATTATACCAAATAAATCAATAATCAAGATAGGCATTCCACAAATTGGAACCTATAAGCCAGTACATTATAGGCGCGATGGTTAGGGGCGTTTCGCAATGTCAGCGGCCTAAAATTGCCATGTGACATCACGGAGTTTTACCATCTGACGTCACATAAGGCAATATGGTATATAGATATTGTTCTATCATTCGTTCTCTAATTCCAAATGCTATTTATTTTAATCATACCGGGCAAAGGCTTTAATAAGCGCGGAAAGCATGACAGCGAGGGAGATAACAGATATAAACTTAATGGTATGCGCGTGAGATTTGGTGATGTCGCCTGGTGTGTTATTTGTTATATTGTGACATTGCGGGTCGCAACCATTTGACGTCTCATCAGATTATATATCAAATAAATCAGATGAGGTATAATCATAGAAAACAATCAACTGTAAATGCACGTGATTTCGATTTTTGTTTTCACGTGAATTATTATATTTGACATTTAAATTTAACTTCTTTATCATTTTTGTTCCCTTAAATTATTACGGCTCATATAAATAACTTGACCTACCTATTAATAAACTTTTTTAATGATATACTTACCAATTTATTAATCCATGATTATCGTTCACACATTTATCATTTGTGAAATCGCCTGTTAATAATTATAATGTCGTGGGATGCACCAATGAATCATATCAAAACTCAAGCTAATTGGAATTCAACGTAAATTCCAATTGACAATATAGTATATTAAGCATTTAATGATTGGTTTCAGTCTTTGTATTAACAGAAAATGATGAAAGATATTCGAATTACCAAGACTCAAGGTTTTCCATGTTACACATTGTTTTCATTAAGTCTACATTATGTGCTTGATTTTACTTTTACAAATATACACGCTAAAATATTTCGACAATGTTTGATGTTAGTCCTTACAAGTACAACACACTTGCAAATAAAGAAATCATAATTGAATTTCAAGAAACAAAAATCATTTTTATTAGAATATTTCTGTTTTATCTTTTTTAACATTTTGTTTTCTGAGCCAAAGCTGATCTTTGTTTGGTTATCCAATACAAGTTTTTTCTATGTTTTTTAACCTCAGTAGACTTTAGAAAAAACTTATTGTTTTGTGTGACACCTGATATTTTATGGAATAAATTTTGATGATGAATATTACAAATGCTGTTTGAAATGATTGCGAAAAGTATAATCATTAGAAAAAATATTTTCTATTTATATGCATACTTTTCTATCATTATCATCATCATCATCATCATCATCATCATCATTGTTATTTGTACTTTCCTGTTCTGGCAAGGAACAAACTGAATTTAAAAATGTAATACTTTGATAACTATCATTTGAAAAACTCGTTTGTACTTTTAGTTAAAATTACCACTTTTTATTAATAATTATATACCTAAGGTTTTTTCAGCGTCTAAAATATTATTGTTTGTTTTGGTATTATGTTGAAATAGGTAAATATTAATTTCGTTTGTTATAACCTACAGATTCAAACAAACATTGAAAACTAATTCCGTTCCTGTTACGTAACGGTTAAGAGTTGTTACATCATATTAAGTTTATCTTTTTAGACTAGTTACTTACTAGTAAGTAATTTAACTCGAACCCTCTAAATTAATTGTTATAATCCATGACAATGGAGGATTACAAAACCTTGGACCATGAGCAAAATGAACAGTAATAATATATATGAAAAGTGTCAATTGCTCTTTCATTATTATTACATGTAATACAATATTATTATTGTCATTATTCATATTGTAAATAATTATTATTATTTTAATTATTATTATTATTATTATTATTATTATTAATTTTGTTATTATTACTATTATTATTATTATTATTATTATTATTATTATAAATAATAATATTATTATCACTTTATTACAAAATTTTGTACGTACTTTTGATTTTAGTGAAACATTATTCAATTTATAACACGATAAAATCCACAAAAAGTACTTCTTAATATATTATTTCACTTTCATACAAGGATTTTTGTTTTGGATAGGAAAATGCTACTATTTTGTTCAATTCAAACCTAACAAGAATCCTACATTTTACTTTTACAGGGATATTATTTTTAAATACATGTTCAGTTTTGCAAACGAATTTGAAAACGTTTATAGAACGTTAGAATAATTTATATCATTCAGTCATGTTTTATCCTGTTCAGGAATTGCCCGGCATGAAAAAAACAAAGAGACTTTAACAAATCTTACCGATTTGCCAAAAAAAAAAGTTACACAAAGGATACGAGGTTTTTCTAACACTATGATTTTATATTTCTTATTTACATATGTGTAGCAAGTTATCACATAAAGTTCATTCTTTAAAACAAAATGACGACAAACCATTACTGTTTTGTATTTAATATATATCGAAACATAATTTTAAAATGATTCTTAAATAACAATAAAGTGACATTACAGATAACATTTATTACATTTTAGAAATGCGTTTATCTTCGGAAGGTGTGAGCTTTTGAAGCATTTTCTTTTTACGATCATCGGCTAGGGTTTTACAGTGTATGAGCAGGATAAGCGAATTCTTAAAGTTCCGCCCAAAAAGTGTATACAACACAAAATTGCAACTAAACGTCGTATAATACAGCATAAGCGTAAGTTCCTGAAAGAAGTAGAATTCTATAGACACGGACTGGTTTTCTGATGTGCTTGTATCTATAAGATTATAGAGTCGTATAGCGTGGGACGGTAAGTTAAGAAATATAAAAATCAAAGAAACAACAAAAAGTGTCTTTGCTACCCGGACTTGCGTTAATGATCTTTGCTTTCCTGCCATTCTTACTGGTTTAGCATTTTCAGTCTTATCTTCAATAAGACTATGTTCCGCAGCGTCGCTTCTCCTTTGTCGCTTTTCTTGCATTCGTCGCTGTGCAAGCGTGCCTTTAATGACTGTTCTTAAGACCAACGAATTAATACAAAGTATAACAGAAAAGGGTATTAACATTGTTAAGAATGTATCGATCCAGGTGACTACACTAAGGAACTCGAAGTATTCAATTTTATGTGAGCATCGTTTTGTTGGACCCCATTGTATGAGTCCAGTTGTCCAAAAACTAAAGCTGTACATAAGGCAGGCCGAAATACACAATGTTGTTACTGAAACTTTCTCGCGAAACACGCTACACATATATCCTGTCCGAAGAGGAAGGCAAATGGCAAGGAAGCGTTCGAAAGTAAATCCAACAATGAACCACGCATTTAAGAATGACGTAATGTATGTCATAAATATCAAGACTTGGCACGCAAAGTCGGCGTTCATTATCGTCGTGACATCTCCGTCAATCCATGTGAGAAGGAGGCAAATTAAATATGAGTTGTCTGCGAACGCTAATGATGCAAGAAACACGGAACAAGATGATTTTCTCATATTTTTAGTGACGAAAACAATGAAGCATAAGGTGTTTCCGAAAAGCCCAGCTCCAACTATCAACGGCACACATATACTTCTGAGAAGTTTTACTCTTCCAATCCACACCTCTTGGGATGCATCCTGTTGCATAAAATTATATTGCCATGTCTGATTAATCGTTATGTTTGTCGAGTTGGCAAATTCCATTTTGAATATAAATAACTTCTTTGCAAACACAAGAAAATTTTAATCCAATTCACCTACTTAAGAAAAGTTATTTACACTCCTGATACAAATACTGAAGAGTTTTCCCTGATCCACGAGTAATTATTCCAAATCTGATAAAAAGTATTGTGATGTTTCTTGCCCGTTTCTCGGTTATATTAGACACAGTGCATTTTCTCCTTTTAAAGATTACAATCGGTGACATTCTATCGTTTCAATTTATTAACCGTCTGTCTAAATTTTAACGTGTCGTATGCAATTGCTGTATATCCGGATATTGAAATGTAATTTAGTTCAAATTATCAGTGATTAATTACAGATTTTTAATGCCTGCATGATGTTTTGTGTTATGTCTTTTTTTATTGTACTCACTTTTTTAAAATGTTCCGAGCCCTCACAATCGTATACTAAATTGACATTTTATGTAATTAATTTGAATTCACGAGTTTATATAATTAGATAAAATTATAGAACATTTTTCAAAATATATCTTTTTTTCTGTCTTCACTTTTAATTCTATGTTATGTCTATCTGATTTTTTTTATATCACCAATAACATCTTACTCATTACTTAAACTATAGTTCACTTATATGTTCATATATAGTTATATGAATTGTACACTAAAATATCAAGTTCTCAAGAATTTCTTAGATAATTTCAAAAACTTAATATTCCAAACTATCAAAGCATTAACTGACACTGATAATTTAATAATATTCCTTTTACATACAATGATACTTTCGCTCACTCGTCTTCTAACAGACTAAATCGCTCTCTAGCTATAAAGATCGATGACACATGGCGAAATTGTATTTTCTATAAAGCGGGACTTGATTTTCCATTGGCAGCCTGTCAAACGATCGTGCTGTTTTTCGGAATCCGTATATACTCATGTTAATGCTAAATGCTAAATCACAAACATGTTCAATAATTAGTTAAGATAATTCTCCCTGATTTGTTCTTAACTAAGTAGATAGATATATACAACACTCTACTAGAAATAATATCGGACTACTAGAAAATTACGTTTGTACAAGTTATTAGTTTTATTAAAATATTACGATATAAGTCATATAGGCTTAGAACACACTTTTGTATGAGATTTGCGGATATTTGTCATTTTTAACTGGACGTCTTTCAAATACAATGTATATTCAATATGACATTGCTGAGTGCACATTCAAAAACCTAGCATGACATCATTCAATTAGATTTAACAGAACCAATATAAGGACTTCCTTGAAATGCCTTGAAATGCACTGCAGCACATGCTCAAACGTCATAAATACCTTATCTGACAATATTACATTGTTTCTCTGTGTAGGATACGATTTAGATGTCATCCACCTACTTACACATGACCTATACAAGTTATCAATTAAAATTATCAGCACAGTAATTTTGTTATTGTATACAGGTAACTGTTTAATATATGTGTTCATTAATACAAATTCAACTTTCTCATCTGTAGTCCTGGTTGTTTTTACTACCGGTATTCAAATCTTGCTAGTTTTCGACCACATTTTACATATTTATGACATTAAATACCTTAGATCGCAAAACATTATGGTATATTTTCCGAACTCTAGACTTTACTTTTCAACGTGGCTGCCATTGATAAAATATCTTCTGAGCCGCGTTGACATCATACGCCGCTAGGACTGTTAATGTGCTCATATGAGCACCGTACGAAATACAAGAAGCACTGCAGACATGTATGTCTGTCATAATGAGAATGTCAAAGAAATAATATTTGGCAGGTTTTCTTACGTCCTGTTTTGAAGATAATATGTTATGTTGTATAATGACGATATTTTGGTGTTAGCCGCCACGTATATCTCATGTCGTATAAATGTTTTAATATTGAGTATATGTATACATTTACTTTCTTGGAGTTATATTTATAATTTAACTTCAAATTATCGGAAATACATATCCGGAATTTTAGCCAAGGACGTTATACTCTATTGTTAACGTCAGCCCTGATTATTTTCGATTTATTGATAATTATAAATGGCAATATTTTATTTTACATACCACATCATAAGCTTATTATTTATCTCGTAATATCGTTTTCTCGCCCCATGATTTCTAATTAACCCTACGCTGCTTGTCATGGAATGTCACTTTATACGTGTCATAACCGCCGTGTGAACATATTTACGGATTCAAAATTTCATCCTTTCGTGTTCTGTTTAAGCCGGTGTTAAGGGGTCTTGACGGTAACTTGCACTTTCCAGTATAGGCCATGAACAGGCTCAATCACGCTCAACCAAACCAAACCTAAACATTTTCTATTTTGTCAGTCTTGACATTCTTTTAGGATTCCGTCTTTTTCTGTTTTACTGTTTCCGTTTGATCCTAATAAGAAGAACGCTTCATCTACCATGCAAATTCAATATCAATTAATTGTCGGCAGTTACTCCTGTCATGTTTACCACATCATAAATCATTTATCGTTCAATATCTCAAAGACATCTGCCAAAATAAACAAGGTATTCGTCTCTTTATCAGAAATAATTGTCTGAGCTAATTTTCTTAACAGACATGCAAACATTACAAGTCTTTATTCAGACTAAGATTTAATTATGTACTTTATTATCAGACCTATCAACAGCACTTTTTTCTGGTGTCTTGATTTAATTTTTGAAAGATTACTCATGACTAACCGCTGAACTATCTGTTTGTTTCTTTTGAATTTAATACAGTGATAGTGATTTGTTACATGTATATTCTATGAAAGTCGAAAGACTACTAAGTTAACATATGACAATTTTGTTTAGGTGAAATTGGCACGCGTAACTAGTTCTAACATAATTTATTGAAGCACAGACATATAAAATATTATACAAGTGATAAGTACGTTATTGCTTTAGCAACAAGTTCTAGCAACACAAGATTAAGCCTTTCCAAGTATTTATTGATTATATCATAAAAATAATATAATACGTGTTTTCACGTTTTGGAAGAAATAACGTTAATGTGCCCTTGAACATTAAACAATTTTTATTCAAATAACTTAATAATGACCGTATTTGTGATCTGCATATAAAGTGTTCCTAAAATTCCTTTTAATAAAGAAAATAAACGAAAATAAATGAAATTTCTAACATTAAAGATAGAAGGTGAATTTATCACTCATATGTTTCTTTTATCCAGATTTCTGTCTCAATTTTGTGAAATTTACAACAAAAAGAATATCACTGTAACAAACAATTACATGTTTCTAATGCATCTATAAAATACATATTATAGAACATCAAACGCTTGCATTTCTATCAGAAACTGTTTCAACCGAGTGTGTTACATTAATATTAATACTATTGTTTCAACTTTGTCTGGTGACTTTGACTTGTTTGTAAAACACATAGACACATGACTTGTATGTAAAACACATAGACACATGACTTGTATGTTAAACACATAGACACATAATGAAGGCTAAACGTAAGGTGGTCAACTAGACAGATTATATTTACAAAGTACAAGTTTAACTTAAATCAGAATTCGATATATCTAATTACCCTGTGAAGAAGATAGAGAGAAACAGAAAATCATCCTAAAGAATCACTTAAACGACAAATCAAATGTTGCAGGCTTGGTTTGGTTGAGCCTGTCTATTCAAGAACGGTAGTGGTAATTCCAATATACCGTCCACGCTCCGCAGCACCGACTTAAGCAGAACCCAACATTAGAAACTGACACAATTTTGAATTTAGAAACATCCATATAATTATGTGTTCATACGTCGATTATGATTGATATTCAATGTAGCGTTCATTTGCAATAAAAAAGGGGTAAAGTCGAACAAGTGTGCCATAAACAGAAACCAAAAGGCGGTACTAAACAGAATGGAATATTGAAAAAAACTCAGAGGTTATGAATCCTGAATATATTTTGATTGAACGCAGCTTGGTCAAATATCATTAATGCGCTGAAAATATAATATAATAGTGTACATACTCAGTTGATGCTTATGAAATAACAAGTTCTTAAGTACGGACGAGTAGTTTTCCATCAATGTCTATTACCTCACACTATCAAAAAATTTGACAAAAGTTTGTATGGCTGAAAGTGTGTGAATCTTAAGTAATCATAGCAGGTTTAAATGCATTGTGAAATTAGGATCTGATTATGTAAGACTATTCAGTTATTAAATATGCGTCATACTTTGTAAAAGATAACACACGTTTTAGACTTAAAAAACTTAACTACTAAGTTATTAGAAGATGAACAATGGGCGAAAAGTTAGATGTAACATTTTCAAAGTAATTGAGTGTTGATATATCTTAAATCTTATAATGTTATTAACATAGTTAATGCTAAACGCATATGTTGAAGATAAACTTCATTCAATACTTTTTAAAGGCAACCGCGAGAGCAAAGATTTAAAAATTCATTAATTGTATATTTATTGTATTGTATTCTTATATTAATTGAAAGATAATTTAAAATATTTTTACTTAGATAAGCAAAAGTGAGATATTAGGTTTTTGAAGGCACATCATGCCTAAAAAATCTATTATTTTTAATTCTTTAGAATTGTCAATCATGTGTTTAATCATGTTTTAATAACGGATTTAGAGAAAGTAAGGTGTTTTACAACTGCAGAAATTGTATCATAGTTTGGAGACTTAGCTATTGAAAATGTACCAGAGTTAAATCGTATACCAATACGTGCAAATTGACTGGAGAACAGGTATCACTAGCCCGCATTTACTATCTGTCTAGAGCATGCTCATTGATTGGCATTAATTGTGACGACAGTGTAACGATATAAAAGTCATATTAAGATGCTCGTACATTTGTTTCATTTTTTTTGGGTTAAATAGTGTGATGACAGGAAAGGTGTTTTTAATTTTGCCTATGATACAAAGGAGTAAGACCATCAAAACACTTGGCAATCTGATTTTAATTCGGGCGCTATGCCCCCTCGTAAAAATAGATAGCTTCGTGTTGCGATGCTCTTTCCATTAAGTAGAGCTAAATGCATCACAAAAGTAGCAAAATATTAACAAAACAGTCTTTTTACTTCCATACAGAATACTAATTTACTAACTATACCTTTTGCCAACAACGCAAAGAAAGCAGAAGATAGTTCATCTATGTGGCAAATAAGTATTTTGTTAACCTGTACGAAGATACCATCAATATCAAGTGTTTCAGAAAAAGATCTATGTGGCAAATAAGCATTTTTATTTTTGAAATTGTATCAAGATACCAAAAGCTATAACGTTTTTCAGAAAAATATATTATAGCATTTCTGAGGCATAATTTGCCTTTAAATTTTAACAAATACATAAAACATTTTAATAGAATGTGCATGGAGATATTAAATTATTATATTGACAGGAAGTTTATGCTGGATCTTATCAGGAGCACTTGGAACTGACACATTTCTGAACATCAACACTGCAGACTATCAGTTCTCTTCAGATTATTGGAGAGGAAAGGTGTTTACAGTTTCTTCAAAACATTTTAACAATTTTCTTGATAAATAAATTCTTGTTCAAAATGGAATGTATGTATACCTCTTTGCTCTTATGTTTACTAGTGCAGGGATTTATATCAAAAAGTGATTCTACAGACACGGATGAGGACTTAAACGAATCGCAACTTACGGGGCAAGGGTTAATTGATTTGGGAATAAAGCTTGACAAACCTTTCTTGAAATTAATAGGGCAAACAATGCGCCGTGTAGAGAACCGAATGGAGAAAAATCAAGTCGGAACTGATGATGTGGCAGCAGAAATGTGTCGACTTCATCCCTGCTCTGAATGGAGTGAATGGTCGAATTGTGATGCCATTCATCAAGGTGAGTTTGGAGGTCAAACAAGAAGTAGAACGTGCGGCTTAAATACAACGTATTGTAAGCATTTCAGTGAGCCAACTAATGTGACCGACACAAGATTATGCGAGGGCGTATGTCCAAAAGACTATACTGCAACACGTCATGGTTTCTGTTTGAAATTTTACGACAAAGAAAGACTGGCCAGAGACGATGCTGAAAAAGTATGTCAGGGTGATGGTGGGCATCTTGTGAACGTTGATTCTGAGATGAAAGTAAAAGATGTAAATGAAACAATTCTTCAACAAAACTTTTCTGCTAATCGTATATGGATTGATGGAAGAAAATCAGTACAAGGTGATCCTTGGACTTACGGCTACAAGTCATCAGATCCGTCCTTCACATTTTGGGGAGATAATGATCCAGATAACGGTCGAAATGACCTTTGTATTATGTATAACTATGATTCAAGTACGAATAATCTTTGGCGATGGTTTGATTATCCATGTGATAAAAACTATGCCTTTATTTGCCAAGACAAATAGATAAGCTTATTTTCAATGAGTGCATTCGCCCAATAAATATCAACTGCTAATGTCGCGAATGTAGACTATTAACTTTTGCCAAATTGTAATACTAAACTATTGTGAAAACATTCTGACGGACAAACAAGTATATAAGTTATACATGTACGAGGGGTTATCCAAAAATTGGTGGACTTTTTAAATATCTTTTGAACGTCAACGTGTATTGTAATGAAATTTTATCAGCATATATTGTAGAATAATATCAACACGTTTTGAAAAGAACAATTAACAATAAAAACAATAAATAATGGTATTATATTGCTTTTAAATAAGCACATACACGGCACCCGGCGCACTGTAGAAAACTGCAATAATTCATCATATATTTATTGTTAAAAAACTACTGATTAAAGTAGAAAATCCGCTAAACATCGCATATTTCTTCTATGATGTCATTTAAGTAATTCATTAAAATTACGGACGTCATTTTCGTTAATTTTTGTTGAAATCGCCAGAAACGCCAGACGACGAAGTTGTTTACAACGGGAAAATGACGGAAATTATTGTTAACGTCAGCCCTGATAATTTTCGACTTATTGATAATTATAAATGGCAATATTTTATTTTAAATACCACATGATACATCATAAGCTTATTATTAATATCGTAATATCGTTTTCTCTCCCCGTGATTTCTTGTTAACCCTACGCCGCTTTTCATGGAATGTCACATTATACGTGTCACATGGCAACCGCCGTGTAATCATATTTACGGATTGTTTTACATTCAAAATTTTATCGCTTTCGTGTTCTGTTTAAGTCGGTGCTAATGGGTGTGGACGGTAATTTGCACTTTCCAGTACGGTCCATGAACAGACTCAATCAGGCTCAATCAAAACCGAGCCTTAACATTTTCAATTTGTCGGTCTTGACATTCTTTAGAGATTCCGTCTTTTTCTGTTTTACTGTTTCCGTTTGATCCTAATAAGAAGAACGTTCCATCTTCCATGCAAATTCAATATCAATTAATTGTCGGCAGTTACATCTGTCAAGTTTACCACATCATTAATCATGTATCGTTCAATATCTCAAAAGATACATTTGCCAAAATAAACAAAGTATTCGCCTCTTTGTCAGAATTAATTGTGTAAGCTTATTATCTTAACAGTCATGCAAGCATTACCCGCGCAGTCTGATCAGGATCCATGCTGTTCGCTTACCAACCCTATTACAAGTAGAGAAACTAATAGCGAACAGTATTGATCCTGATCAGACTGCGCGGATGCGCAGGCTGGTCTGGATCCATGCTAGTCGCAAATGCACTATGTTGGTTTTGTCATCACGTGGCTCAACTATGAACTTTATTATCAGACATATCAACAGCACGTTTTTCCGATATCTTGCTTTAGTTTCTAAAAGATAACTCATGACAAACTACTGAACTGTCTTTTGCTTCTTTTGTATTACAGTTATAGTTATTTGATACATGTTTATTGCATGGAAGTTAAAAAAAAACTACTAATTAAACATTTGGCTACTTTCTTAAAGTGAAATCGACACGCTTTATTTCTATCATAATAAGTTCTAATTAATTTTATTGCAGCATGTACATGTGAAAAATACACAAACGATAAGTATATTATCAAAAGGCCAATAGGTTTGGCAACAAGTTCTGGCAACATAAGATTAAGCCATTCCAAGAATTTATTAATTCTTTCATAAAAATAATATAATACCTTTTTCCCCGTTTTTGAAGAAAAGAAAGGTGTTCATTTCATAACGTTAATGCGTCCCTATGAACAATAAACAATTCTTTTTATATAGGACAAAAGGACAATATTTGTGATATGCATATAAGGTTTTCCTGTTTGAATGATACGAATCGCAGACATAGTTATTATCATAACGTTCCAAGTAGAATGTTTGTTTGTTAGTAAACATAAAAAAGTATATAAAGACAATTAACTTTAAAACAAATCATACGTTCTCTTCTTTTGGGAAGACATGACGTTAAGTTGTTTTTTTAATAATGATAAATTCGTTTTAATAAAGAAAAAGAAACCCAAAAAAGAAATATGTATAACATAAATATATACATAAAGTGAATGTATCATTAATATATTTTCTTTATCCAGATGATTTTTTCTCAATTTTGTGAAATTTACAACAAAAAGAAATTTTAAGTGACAATATGTAGTTGTGCAGGTCAAAGTCAAACTATGTTTTGCCATAATTACTTTAAGGTTTACAGGTCTATTTTATTTGTAATTTCACCAATAACCTGCCTGGCACACAGGAAGCTATATTAATATTTTTCCGAATATATCGTAAACATTCAATAGAAAGAGTGGGGCATGCGCAGTCTATTTTATATTTTAGGCAGTTGTTTTATCCTTAACAATATTTTTCTTTACATCATTATCAATTATTAGCCAATTATTATTATCATAGTCAATCTTTATACATATAAAGTCAGGTCAGCTCAACCTGACAACGAAGGAAATTAGCAAAATATCACTTTAACAAACAATTACGTGTATCTCATTCCATCGCTTATGAAGTCAAAGTAAAAAACAAAATATCTTTATTTTTCGTCAGTTCACAAAAAGTGTCCAAAAAATTAAGAAAGCATTAAATATGGGTGCAAAATAGTACATAGTGGGCTAGCAAATATCGGATTTTAGAAAAGTGAGGATCCTTTCAAAAAGAAAAGAATATGTTGATTTAACGTTTCTTCTTTTGTATGTCAATTTCAAGCGAAATGGTATTTCTGAGAAAGTGTGAGGACATATATTCAGATAAGACAAATTGATTGAAATATAATAAAATAAAAGGTTCATTGGCGGAGAAAAGTTGATTGAAACGCAATTGATGTACACCGAACGATTTTTATTATTTTTTCTATTTATTATTATAAATGCACCGATAAAAGACGTGCGTGTTATAGAACATGATATTTATCAGGACTTGAACAAAAGCTGTTTTAAACCGAGTGTGTAACATAAACAACTAAAACGACAAATCAAATGTTGCAGGCTTAGTTTAATGGAGCATGTCTGTTCAAGGACGGTAGTGCTGATTCCAATATACCGTCAACGCTCCCTAGCACCGACTTAAGCAGAACCCAACATTAAAAAATGACGAAATTTCGAATTAAGAAACATCCACAGGTGTGTTTATACGACGTTTATGATTGATACATCAATGTGACACATTCGTTCAATTCCAATAAAAACGGGGTAAGTTCGAACACGTGTGAAATAAACAGAAAACAAAAGGCGGTACTAAACATAATGGAATATTGAATAGGGATCAGAGGTTATGAATCCTAGATATATTTTGATTGAAAGCAGCTTGGTAAAATATCATTTATGCGCTGAAAATATAATATATTAGTGTGATGCCTTTAAAATAACAAGTTCTTAACTATGGATGAATATTTTTAAAGTTTTCCATCAATGTTTATTACATCACATTTGACAAAAGTTTGTATGGGTGAAAATGTGTTTATCTTATTTTACATATATAATAATCATAGGTTTGTGTTACTGAATTTTGTTATTAGGACCCGATTTTATGTAAGACTATTCAGTTAATAAATATTCATCATATTTTGTAAAAGATAACACAATTTTTTTACTTTAAAACCTTAACTTCTAAGTTATTGGAAGGATACATTAAATTACTTATTTCCTGTGAACCATGGGCGACAAGTTAGATGTAACATTTTCAAAGTAATTGAGTGTTGAATTATTTAAATTTTATAATGTTATTAACCTAGTAATTGCTAAACGCATATGTTGAAGTAAAACTTCATTCAATACTTTTTAAAGGCAACCGCGATAGATAAGATTTAAAAATTCATTAATTGAATATTAATTGTATTGTATTCTTATATTAATTGAAAGATAATTTAAAATATTTTTACTAGGATAAGCAAAAGTGAGATATAAGATTATGCACATTATGCCTATCATTTTGAATTCTTTAGAAATGCCAAACATGTGTTTAATCATGTTTTAATAACGGATTTAGAGAAAGTAAGGTGTTTTACAACTGACAAAATTGTATCATAGTATGGAGACTTTACTATTGAAAACGTATCAGAGTTAAATCGTATACCAATACGTGCAAATTGACTGGAGAACAGGTATCACTTGTCCGCATTCACTGTCTGTCTAGATCATGCTTGTTGATTGGCTCATATTTGTCAGGAGTTTACTAA
The DNA here is from genome assembly GCF_026571515.1 of Ruditapes philippinarum. Lineage (NCBI taxonomy): Eukaryota > Metazoa > Mollusca > Bivalvia > Venerida > Veneridae > Ruditapes > Ruditapes philippinarum. Next base: position 76,503 of record NW_026857589.1, on the reverse strand, counting down.
TTGTGGCGACAGTGTAACGATATAAAAGTCATATTAAGATGCTCGTAAATTTGTTTCATTTTTCTGGGGTTTAATAGTGTGACGACAGGGAACGTGTTCTTAATTTTGCGTAGAACACAAAGGAGTAAGACCATCATAACACTTAACAATCTGATTTAAACTCTGGCGCTACGCCCCCTCGTACAAATCGCAAAGCTACGTGTTTCGATGCTTTTTCCATTAGGTAGATCTAAATGCGTCACAAACGTAGCGAAATATAAACAAAACAGTCTTTTTACTTCCATACAAAATACTAATTCACTAAAACTATACACTATAACTATACCTATTGCCAACAACGCAAAAGGAAGCAGAAGATAGTTCATTTATGTGGCAAATAAGATTTTTTTTTATTTTCGAACATGCACCAAGATACCAAAAATATAGTTTTTCAGAAAAAAATATGGCATTTCTGAGGCATAATGGGCCTTTAGATTTAAAAAAAAATCCATAAAACATTTTTAAAAGTGTGCATAGAGATTAATATTTATTATATCGGCAAACAATTAATGCTGGATCTTATCAGGAGCACATGGCAGTAACGCATTTCTAAAAGTGAACACTGAAGAGTATCAGTTTCCTTTAGATTATCGGAGAGGAAAGGTGTTTACAGTTTCTTCAAAACATTTTAATAATTTTCTTGATAAATAAAGTCTTGTTCAAAATGGAATGTATGTATACCTCTTTGCTCTTATTTTTACTAGTATCAAAAAGTGATTCTACAGACACGAATCAGGACTTAAACGAATCGCAACTTACGGGGCAAGGGTTAATTGATTTGGGAATAAAGCTGGACAAACCTTTGCTGAAATTAATAGGGCAAACTATGCGCCGTGTAGAGAACCGAATGCAGAAAAATCAAGTCGGAACTGATGATGTGGCAGCAGAAATGTGTCGACTTCATCCCTGCTCTGAATGGAGTGAATGGTCGAAATGTGATGCGATTCATCAAGGTGAGTTTGGAGGACAAACAAGAAGCAGAACTTGCGGTGTAAATACAACGTTATGTAAGCATTACAATGAGCCAATAAATGTGATTGACACAAGATTATGCGAAGGTGTATGTCCAAAAGACTATACTGCAACAAGTCATGGTTTCTGTTTGAAATTTTACGACAAAGAAAGACTATATAGAGATGATGCTGAAAAAGTATGTCAAGGTGATGGTGGACATCTTGTGAACGTTGATTCTGAGATAAAAGTAATAGATGTGAATGACACAATTCTTCAACAAATCTTTTCTGCTGATGTCATATGGATTGATGGAAGAAAATCAGTACAAGGTGATCCTTGGACTTACGGCTACAAGTCATCAGATCCGTCCTTCACCTTTTGGGGACATGATGATCCAGATAACCGTGTAAATGACCTGTGTATAATGTATCACTATGAAACAAGTACGAATAACCTCTGGCGATGGTTCGATTATCCATGTGATAAAAAATTTGCCTTTATTTGCCAATACAAATAGATTAGCTTATTACATTCGCTCAATAAATATCAACTGTTAATGTCGCGAATGTGTAAAACTTTGTCAAATTTTAATATTAAACTATTGTGAAAACATTCTGACGGACATACAATTAAATAACTTATACATGTAAAACACGGCGCGAAGTGAAAATGTCTTATTAGAATTGATGTTTTCAAGAAGCTAGATAAATGTAAATATGTTTACCAGCCAACGGTTAATCGATGTGCAGCTTTAAACAAATATACCTATTGTAGGTACGGTACACGCAATTTTTTCATCGATTCAGGTACAATTTTTCCCAATTACTCTGCTGTTTCTCAACCGATTTTGACCAGACAAGGCGAAGAGTACCTGGAATTATATCAACTACCGACGGTTAATCAAAAAATTATTTGAAAACCCCTGAATGGGTTTTGAGAACATAGAGGGATTTTAAAATTTAAAAAGTTTAAAATATTGTTTAATCATTATATGGACCACACAGAGACCTATATCTAAAACTCCTGACACGGGCAGCGTTTTTATGGCAACTAAGAAATGCATGCATCGCTGCAACATCGCAATGGCATCGAAATGAATGCCCACAGACGGCACTCATTTCAAGGATGGTCGTACTTTACGTCGTCATTCGGCGTTACGATAACAGTGCATTGTGGGTTTGCGAAGTACGCCGAAGTTACACATTAGGATCTCTTACAACAATTGGCGAAATTGCACAATGGACGCAGTGCGAATGCTGATGTTATCTATGACAGATTAAAACAACGTTTTTACCTTTCTTGTACTACTCTCATACGACGCCTTTAGGCAGTTTCAACTATAAACATGCTCGTACAGCGAGCATGTAGCTATCAAGCGACCATTGTGCTAAAAGAGTGGGACTTAATAAAAAGAGTGTGACAGTCCCTTTAAATTTAAGGAAGTTGTTATATTTTTTCATAAACATATTTAAGTATCAATACCAGTCAATGAGCATTACGATAGTCAATCCTTTTTACATAAAAAAGTCAGTTAAGCTCAACTTGACAACGAAACATAATGAGCATAATATCACCTTAATAACAAACAATTACGTGAATCTCTTTCCATCGTTTATGTACCGATAAAGGACGTGTAACAGAACATCATACGTTTGCATTTTAATCAGAACTTAATTCAAAACTAAGTGTGTAACATTGATACACATGTATTATTCTTAGGTTCAACAACACAAACACAGTTCGTCTGGTTACTTGTATGTAAAACACACAATGAAGGCAATTTTCCATTTTATTAAGTTGCCGCAACATTTTCACTTTTGTCTCGTTGGGCTTTCTTTATGGTTTCTGATTTTCTCTTCTTTAATGCAACGAGTTCAAATAGACAGATTGAATTTACTTTATGTATAAAATACTTAAATGATCTTAAATCAGAAATCGATATGTTCAATTACCCTGTGAAGAAGATAGAGAAACAAAGAATATCATTCAATAGAATCACCACACAACAAATACCAAATATCATTAATGAGATGTAAATATAATGTATTATTGTATATACTCCCTTGATGCCTTTGAAATAGCAAGTTCTTAAGTACGGATGAATACTTTTAAATTTTTCCATGAATGTCCTTTACATCATGGTTTCTGTTTGAAATTTTACGACAAAGAAAGACTAACCAGAGACGATGCTGAACAAATCTGTCAACGTGATGGCGGCCATCTTGTTAACGTTAATTCTGAGATGAAAGTAAAAGATGTGAATGAAACAATTCTTCAACAAAACTTTGATTCTAACAGAATATGGATTGATGGAAGAAAATCAGTACAAGGCGATCCTTGGACTTACGGCTACAAGTCATCAGATCCGTCCTTCACCTTTTGGGGAGATGATGATCCAGATAACGGTCGATTTGAGCTGTGCATTGTGTATTTCTTTGGTTTACGTACGAATTACCTTTGGCGATGGTTAGATTTTCCATGTGATGCAAAATTTGCCTTCATTTGCCAATACAAATAGTTAACCTTATTTTCAATGAGTACATTCGCCCAATAAATATAAATTGTTAATGTCGCGAATGTATTAACTTTTGCCAAATTGTAATATTAAACTATTGTGAAAACATTCTGACGGACATATACAAGTATATAACTTATACATGTATAACACGGCGCGAAGTGAAAATGTCTTTTTAGAATTGATGTTTTCAAGAAGCTAGATAAATGTTTATATGTTTACCAGACAACGGTTAATCGATGTGCAGCTTTAAACAACTACACCTAAACAAAATAATTAGGTCATGAGACCATGATCAGTTTCAATGTGACCATACTACGTGACATTGCAGGTACGGTACACGCAATTTTTTCATCGATTCAGGTACAATTTTTGCCAGTTACTCTGCTGTTTCTCAACTGATTTTGACCAGATGAAGCGAAGTGTACCTGGAATTATATCAACTACCGACGGTTAATCAATCTTTTGAAAACCCCTGAAAAACGTTTGAGAACATAGAGGTATTATAACATTTAAAAAGTTTAAATTTATTGTTTAATTATTATGTGGACCACACAAAGACCTATATCTAAACTCCTGACACGGGCAGCGTTTTTATGGCAACTAAGAAATGCATGCATCGCTGCAACATCGCGATGGCATCGAATTGAATGCCCAACGACGGCATTCATTTCAAGCATGGTTGTATTTTACGCCGTCATTCGGCGTTAAGATAACAGTGCATTGTGATTTGTGAAGGACGCCGAAGTTACACATTACGATCTCTTACAACAATTTGCGAAATCGCACAAGGGACGCAGTACGAATGCTGATGTTATCTACGACAGATTAATACAACGTTTTAACCTTTCTTGTAATACTCTCATACGACGCCTATAGGCAGTTTCATTTATTAATACGCTCGTACAGCGAGCGTGTAGCTATCAAACGACCATTGTTCTAAAAGAGTGGGACTTAATAAAAAGAGTGTGACAGTCTCTTTAAATTTAAGAAAGTTGTTATATTTTTTCATACACATATTTAAGTATCAATTATCAGTCAATGAGCATTACGATAGTCAATCTTTTTTTTACATAAAAAGTCAGTTAAGCTCAACTCGACAACAAAATAAATGAGCATAATATCACCTTAATAACAAACAATTACGTGAATCTCTTTCCATTTTTTATGTACCGATAAAGTACGTGTAACAGAACATCATACGTTTGTATTTTTATCAGAACTTGAACAAAAACTGTTACAAACCGAGTGTGTAACATTAATACACATGTATTATTTTAAGGTTTTTCAACAACACAAACACACGTCGTCAAGTACGGATGAGTACTTTTAAAGTTTTCCATGAATGTCCTTTACATCAAATTATCGAAAAATTTGCAAACGTATGTATGGCTGAAAGTGTGTGAATCTTAAGTATTCATAGGTTTGTGTTACTGAATTTTGTTATAAGGATCCGATTTTATGTAAGCCTATTCAGTTATTAAATATTCGTCATATTTTGTAAAAAAATAACACAATTTTCATACTTAAAAAACTTTACTACTAAGTTATTAGAAGATAAACATTGGGCGAAAAGTTAGATGTAACATTTTTAAAGTAATTGAGTGTTGAATTATCTTATATCTTATACTGTTATTAACCTAGTTAATGGTTAATGCATATGTTGAAGGTAAACTTCATTCAATACTTTTTAAAGGCAATCGCGAGAGAGAAGATTTAAAAATTCATTAATTGTATATTAATTGTTTTGTATGAAAGATAATTTAAAATATTTTTACTTAGATAAGCAAAAGTAAGATATAAGATTTTTGAAGGCAAATTATGCCTAACAAAATCCATCATTTTGAATTGTTAAAAAAATGTCAATCATGTATTTAATCATGTTTTAATAACGGATTTAGATAAAGAAAGGTGTTTCACAATTGTAGAAATTGTATAATAGTATGGAGACGTTACTATTGAAAACGCATCAGAGTAAAATCGTATACCGAAATATGCACAATGCGTTAACTAGATTGCAGGTATTAGTTACACACATTCACTGTCTGTCTAGAGCATGCTTGTTCATTTGCTCATTTTTTTCTTGAATTTACTATTTATTGTGACGACAGTGTAACGATATATAAGTAATATTATGATGCTCGGACACAGGTTTCTTTTTCTGGGGTTAAATAATGTGACGACAGGGAACGTGTTTTTATTTTTGCCTATGATGCATACGAGGAAGACCATCAAAATATTCTAAAGTAATCTGATTTGAACTCGGGGATGGGGATGAGTACGCCCCATCGTACAAATCAGATAGCTACGTGGTTCTATTTCGTACAGCTAAACATGAAGTAATCCGCCATTAAGGTATTAAAATATAAAGAAAATAAGAAAACAATATCATTAGTTCCATACAAAATACTTATTTATGATAACTATACCGTTTGTAAAAAACGCAAAGAAAGCAAAAGATCGTACATAGATAGTACATCTATGTGGCAAATAAGTATTTTTATTTTTGAAATTGTACCAAGATATCAAAAAACTATAACGTTTCTCAGAAAAAATATTATAGCATTTCTGAGGCATAATTTGCCTTTAAATTTCAACAAATACATAAACCATTTTAATAAAATGTGCATGGAGATAACAAAATATTATTTTGACAGGAAGTTTATGCTGGATCTTATCAGGAGCACTTAGCACGAACGCATTTCTAAACGTGAACACTGCAGACTATCAGTTTTCTTCAGATTATCGAAGAGGAAAAGGTGTTCACAGTTTCTTCAAAACATTTTAATAATTTTCTTGATAAATAAAGTCTTGTTCAAAATGGAATGTATGTATAACATACCTCTTTGCTCTTATTTTTATATCAAAAAGTGATACTACAGACACGGATGGGGACTTAAACGAATCGAAACTTACGGGGCAAGGGTTAATTGATTTGGGAATAAAGCTGGACAAACCTTTGCTGAAATTAATAGGGCAAACTATGCGCCGTGTAGAGAACCGAATGCAGAAAAATCAAGTCGGAATTGAAGATGTGGTAGCAGAAATATGTCGACTTCATCCCTGTTCTGAATGGAGTGAATGGTCAAATTGTGATGCAATTCACCAAGGTGAGTTTGGAGGACAAACAAGAAGTAGAACTTGTGGCGTAAATACAACGTATTGTAAGCATTACAGTGAGCCAACTAATGTGATTGACAAAAGATTATGCGAGGGTGTATGTCCAAAAGACTATACTGCAACAAGTCATGGTTACTGTTTGAAATTTTACGACAAAGAAAAACTATATAGAGATGATGCTGAAAAAGTATGTCAGGGTGATGGAGGACATCTTGTGAACGTTGATTCTGAGATGAAAGTTAAAGACGTGAATGAAACAATTTTTAAACAAAACTTTTCTGCTAATCGTTTATGGATTGATGGAAGAAAATCAGTACAAGGGGATCCTTGGACTTACGGCTACAAGTCGACAGATCCGTCCTTCACCTTTTGGGGAGATGACGATCCAGATAACGGTGCAACTGACATGTGTATTATGTATTTCTATCATTCAAATACGAATAACCTTTGGCGGTGGTTCGATACTATATGTAATCATAAATGTGCTTTTATTTGCCAACACAAAATAGATTTGACTTATATCTAAATGATTTTGGAAATTCGAACAAACAATAAATATATATATATATATATATATATATATATATATATATATATATATATATATATATATATATATATATATATAAATTGTTACAGTCGCAAAATATAAACATTTGCCAAATTACATAATTATACTTTAACCGACGCATGGCATGAAGAGAAAATGTCTTATTGTTATGCAGCTATATATATATGTTGCTATTTATTTTTAGCAGACAATGGCAAATCGATGTCCAGCTTAAAACAAACACACTTTAAGGACGTTTTCGGGAGTTTTCATATAGACATATAGGAAAAATTTTACTGTTTAATAGATTTTTTTTAAACTGTAAACTTAAAGTTGTTAGAATATGATAATAGAAACGTTTTAAGCGAAACAAATTTGGGTGTCAACATTCCCACTTCTGAGTTACTTGCTATTGGATCAGAAATGTTTACATTGTACTTATTTGAGGTCATTTCAAGGACAGATAACATATACGTGTGTCTATAAAATCTTGTTTTTACTTTTTTATTATTGTTGATCACAATTATGCATACTAATAGGTAATTCCATGTCTTATTTCTGTTATTTTTTCAGTAGGAAAACAGGGATTTAAAATTCTTCAAAAATAGGCCATTTTAAAGACAAAACGTCAAAGGGATAGAAAAGAAGGAAAAATATGAACACTGCCGAAAACGTATTTGAGCAAAGGCATTAGGTTAAAATGTCATTAGGTCAAACTGATTATCGTGTAGAATACTTCACGGACATCAAGCAAAACATGAAGAGCACTGGAGAAATCGTCTTTATCAATCCTGTTGTTATTTACATGGATTTGCTTGTTCAAATGTCGCAGAAGACAAATGTCATGATTTAGGTTCTTTGGCTGTTACATAAGTATGCTAATGTTTTCTTTTTCTTTTTAAGTACTGACTAGACGAATATTATGTTATTAACAAAGATATTGTATAAGTTAAATGTATAGGTCATGATTATACAACTTGCACAATTGATGTATTAAAAACCTGCTGCCTTACGATGTAATGATAATAAAAGCTTTTTAAAGTTCTACAATTTATATTTTCTATAATCGATCATATGTCGAGAGAGTGCTTTATAAGAAAGAATTTCAAACATGTGTAATGTTTTTATATATGCCTTTAAACTTGTGTCAGAAATAATTATCTAGTAATTATTAAGTTTTATAAATTCATAACAGGTTATGCACAAACAGTTTGGAAAAAAACATATCATTCGAGAACAACACGTACTAAGATAACCGTGGATAAAAGCATATAAAAAGTTAAAGTTTTGTTAAAAATTTATGTTGAACACACGAATGCGTACTTTAAAAAAGTCTGTCACCGGCTGCGTTTTTATGGCAACTAAGAAATGCATGCATCGCTGCAACATCTCTGTGACATCAAAATGAATGCCGATAGACGGCACTCATTTAAAGCATGGTTGTAATATACGTACCTCGTCATTGGGCGTTCGTATAAGGATGCATTGGGATAACCTAAAGCCGTAATTGCTCAGTAGGATGTCTTACAACAATTGGCAAAATCGCACAAGGGACGCAGTGCGAATGCTGAGGTTATCCACGACCATTACGTTTTGTGAGATGTCACAACGTTTCTACCTTTCTTGTACTACTCTCATACGACGCCTTTAGTGAGTTTCAACTATACACATAGAAAAAAGTTAAGCACACCACGAAAATTTTATATTGGTTCTAACTGAAAGCACTGTCTTGAGATGACGGCTGAATTGAACTTAAGAAATAGTTATGTGATAAATAGCGATACCAATTTAGTAATTATAAACCAGTAAATCTATGAGTTTAGTTAAATCTTAACCAAATGTTATGCATAAGCAAATGTGTTGTTTTTACCAGATATGTAAGTGCTTTTAAGTATGGTGTTGGAGTGTTAACAAAACATTTAGTAATGGATATATTTGCTAAATGTTGACGATTTCGTAACCTAAAATGACATTATGTAACCAAAGTTTGAATAACGTGTGTAACCGCCACATGCCCAGATGATAGCCTCAAACCTTCTCATACTACCAGTTAGGCGTCTAATGCGATTGACGTAAATTGTGCCATTATTGGTGCAGAACTTGTCCCTGTTGTTGTAGGTTGGCAACAGGTGGTTCGTACCATTGCCTAAATAAAATTTAAAATTTAAGTTGTGGTTATGTCAAAATTGAGGCAAAATGCCGGGTGTAAGGATTGAGGCTATCACCCGGGCACTCGGCAGTGACACACGTTTTTAAAATTTTGGCTACAAAATGTTATTTTAAGTTATATGATTGTCAACATTTACCAGAAATATCCACCAGTAAATGTTTTATAAACGCTCCAACACCATACGTTTAAACGCTTACATTTTTGATAAAAAACAACACATTTGCTTATGCTTCAATAAATGTTTTTATTGCAGTTTAAAAGTTATAGATGTACGGCTAAATCAGTTGTGTCATAGTTAAGCACGATAATTTCGTACTTACTGAACTTGAAATGTATATGTTATTGACAGGCGGATAGATACACCACTCGAGGACTTCGCAATGTACTGTACAGGTCGTATTGCTCACCACCCGTCCCTTAACCGATGTGAGTCTTAGACAATATGTTCTGACTTAAAATGGCCATTGTTTTATTTAGTTAAATAAATATTATAATATATAACTGTAGTGAGTGAATTAAGCATGTTTTTAACTTTACTGACAGTGTTGTTATCCGTAGATATCGACATTAATAATAATCATGTCCATATAACTCTTGTTAGATGATAAATGATTTATTTTCGTTTAAGCAAAGCGAATAAGAAAACAATTTGGTTATGAATAAACTTAATTAATAAATTTGCTGGTTAATGATTACTGAATTTGTATCGCTACTTAACAATTACTATTTCTTATTAAGTCCTGATCACTGGACAGTGCTTTCAATCACAACCAATTTTAAATTTCCAGGGTGTGCTTAACTTATTTCTAAGTGTATATTAATACGCTCGTAAAACGAGCATGTAGCTATTAAGCGACCATTGTGCTCTCATAGCAATTGTAATGACTTATATGCATCTTCATTACAAAATGTACACAATTATTGATGAGTAATGTAACGTTAATAACATTTATAACGTCATGTAATTATGAACGACAAAGAGTCCGATGTACTATCTGATTACATTCAGATTAAGCAAATTTAGCAATTAGTATTTCAACTTCTTTTTCTGGGCATTTAGCATTTTTGTAATAAATCTACTTACACAAAGCTGCAAAAATACGAAAGAGTGAGATTGCAACCAGGCAACAATACAACAGAATAGTTAACATGCAAAAGTGCGAAATAGAGCTAGTAACATACAAAACAATTATGAGTATATGCAAAACGGAACCACCAAATAAGACGTAAAACGCGTATTTTCGGCTATTTGAATTGTCTTCATTAGGTCTTTAAAAATTTAAATCGAAATGCATTGTGATACATACGGTGCTAAGTACTTAGGTACTTAATATTTTTAACTTTAAAAATATATGGGATTACTGACAGAAAGTGTACCATGTTAATGTAATAACTTCAATGCTTTTGTATTATTGTACGTTGCAATTTAGTTCATGAATAGTAATTGATTACATATAAAGTACATAGAGCATTTCCAGTTACATAAAATAGAGTAAAATAGAATCCCTAAAGAAATCCCAAAACGACCAAATTGAAAATGTTGCATACTCAGTTTTTGTGAGCATATTCATCTTAAGAAAGATGCTTTTTACGGTCCACGCCACCCCGCTGAGACCTGCTTGAGCAGAATTCAATATATAACATAAAATGGATAAACCTAAATCAATCATCTGGAATTATCAGTCTCAACCAGTTGCCTTTTTGTGTTCAATTCTATTTAAATTAAAAAGAATGTAATCGATAAGGTCTTATATTTGTAACTTATCCTTTATCAATCTGATAAAGATGAATCTTAAGTGTTTTTCTGACCTCCAATACATTCAAAATTATCCAAAAGCTGTTGACCCTAAAGTAATGCAGTTGTTATATCATGATAACGCTCTGGTATCTAATTGATCTGTCATATCACGATGAAGTTTACAATTGTCCTTATCATGTATACTAAGGCTACACGAATAAGGGAAAAATAATATTGTAGGAATCGGCAGTAAAGTAAATACGTAATGGTAAATTATGATAAATAATCTAAAAGTCTGTTAATACATACACTGTAAAGGACTTTAGCTCTTAAATGACAAACGTTAGACTTAAGTTAATGGAGTTTACCTTTTGCAGATCAATAAATGAACAATTGACACATCAATAAACTGAGTTCAAAGTGTATACATATAACTTTCGTCCATTTAGTAAAGATATGCGACCAGATATGAGAACTGTTTCTATTTATTCCGGCAACATAAATTATAAAATAATGCAGTATTTGAGCAGCTGGTGTCTCAACATTTACAAAAGTATGCTCCATCAAATCACGTCTTATTTCATAAAATAAAACACTGGATGGTAACTCAAGAACAGTTTTCCTTTTTCAAAAAATTATTTTGCAATTTCATGAAAGGCAAGTGCAATCGAAAGAGTCAAGATCCAGGTCATTTATCACCAAAGAAAATCTTTAAACTTGCGGTCTTAGGGGCGTTATATAGTGTTTATTTTTGCATTTAACTAATTTTTCTATACACTAAGAGCGGGCAGAATGCGAAATAGATTTAGAAAAAGTATCCGAGTTTGTTAATTATGAAATGCAGGTCGGATGCTATATTATATAAAATATTTCTCCATACAAAAATAACTATTTTTTTCAATATTGTCTAAACAAACACTGTGGACAAGCTCATTTACAAAATGATGGATTACTACTCAGTTTAATTGCATAAAACACTTATGTTTTATTATCATACTAACAGATACAATGTGACTGAAAACAATCATTGTAATAAATCGTTTTAGGGGAAAGCTGGTTGCATTTACGCAAATATTATAATATGTATGTAAAACTGGCAATGAGTCAATGATTATATTAATTGGTTATTTGTATATATTTACATCGGCTGGAATGAGGATTTACTTCTATAAGTATGTATACACGAAATGTAAATGGTTTACTTGATTCCGTACAATTAAATTGATGATCAATATGATGTTTGCTTCTGCAGTGAAGCTTCAGTTGAACATTTCAAATGGTAAGGTTTTTTTTGAAAAAGTAAAATGCATCAATTGCCCACAAATTGCTAACTACTGCATTTCTTGCTTTATTAAAAATAGATGTACATATTTGTCATCTTTCTTTTTTTATTTTGTTTTATAAAAGCAGTATTTTAGGTAACTTAAAGATTAATTTGTACTTCTGTATAACAGTAGTTAGGTACAACGTTATTTAGAACGTATAACGACAATTATGTCACGCTTTTAAGCTATTCACTATCATCGGTGGTACTAAAGGGCTGTTAAAATTTTGACACAACTTTAGTACAGAATAACGACTTCTAGTTAAAGTGACATTTGTTTGTTTGTTATTGGGGTTTTTGTTTTGTATTTTTTTTTGGGGGGGGGGTTATTTTCTTCTCTTTTTTTTTGGTATTTTTTTATTTTGCTAACACATACACTAAAGTCTTATGATTGTTAATAATTCAGGAAAATCTACTGTTATTAACATACAGAAATAGGAAGATATACGATGTTTACTCTACAAAGAGGAACTCTGCAGAACAAAAACTTCTTTACATCAATAACATCCAGTTTTCGGGACAAATGTAAAATTTTCCACAATTTAAACAGCAACATATATAAGCAAAATACCAAAATCTTTGTCTCCCCAAGTGTTTTGCTTTGTAGATGTTGCACTGTATATAAAATTATTGTCAATATAATTTTGTGACGTAAAAGAATGACACCTTCTTAACACATTGAAAGTGAACTGATACTGATAGTTTTAACCAAATGTGTCAACATATTTATATGTAGACACAAACAACAATGAAGTGAAATAACTAATACTATATAAAGTAAAGAAACCTAACCTTTATAGACGCATTTTGAAAATACAAATATAAGAGGCAAACTGTGATTGACCCGCATTGTTTGTCGGAAAATTCATAATTTTAGTTTTGATATTTACTTACATAAAATTTCTTCTACCTTAAATGCAAGAAGACGAGTGGTGACGTTTTTATTTTATTTTTTTTTTTGTTCTTTGAATGTTTTTTGTCGGAAAGTTTACATATAGGAATATTTTAAGAAATGACCAAAATACGTTTACGCAATTTTTTAAAGAAATATTGGTATTACAAAATATTTAAGTTCTACAATAATACAGCTGATGCTAAAATAAAACATAAACATTTATATTATTTAGAAGGATGTCATAAATATTTGCTACGTTAGATAAGAAAGAACTTTGTTACGAGTACAATTCATAACGTTTATTTATTCCTCGTGAGTATAATATAATAATCAAGAACGTATGCTTACGATAATTGCACACGTATTGAGGATTCATTAAACGTACGAGGGATGATCCAAAATAACGTTTGCTGTTGCTTCAACACGTGTGTTGAAACTGTAGTGAAGTGTACTCTGTCATGCATTGATATACTCCAAACCATTAATATAATTATCAAATATTGAAAATAATACATTCAGTAAATATAACAAGCCGCCAATGCGTATGCCGCACACGCATATGAAATATACACGTTTGAAAAAAAACAAAAAAGAAGCATAGTCAGAGATTGTTGTTAAAGTTTTACGCAATTTGAACGATGTTATTTAAAAACAACAGGTAGATAAACGTATTTCTTACCTGGAAATGTGGTCACCAACGGAAATCCAAATGATGACAATATAGCTCTATAATTATGTCGTAAAACATCATAACAAAGACAGAAAATGATCGATACAACCACACAGGAATGTAAAGTGAATCAGATGGACAGTCTAGAAGGGAATGGATGTCGAAGTAGAAAACCACACTGTGGCTCGACAATAGTGCCGTTTATTCGTGATTCACAGTACAGATACTGGCGATCGGAGAACTGACTAAGAATATTTACGTTGGGTGGTATACCTATCGACAGGCAATCTTGAAACTATAATGAAAAGATCTAACTGATACAAGATCAGACTTTACCCATAAAAACACCTCGATTGAAAGCGGTAATGTTGTGTTTGAGAAGTACGTGCACTTAGAAACTGGAATACTTAATTGCCAGCAATTTTATGAAGTCATTTTTTAACGATACGTCCATCGCAATTGACATTTATGGTGTACCTTGTTAGTTTGATAAAAGGATTTCAGTAAGTCATATGGTTCACAAGATACTTAATAAACAAAACACAGCATTAGAACGTTAACGAAGTTATGAAATTAGCGACGATGTGCATCAGCAAGTGTAAGATTTTTTTGATATGTAGTTAATTCATGTTAACGTTATTTTGTAAACACTACCTTGCTCTTCTTTTATTTTTGCTCATCCCTCTTAATGTTGTTTATGAGCGACCTAAACAAAGCATTAGGTACGCAGCGCACTGTGTAACAATGATCACTGCAGACTATCAGTTACCATTATATAATTGAGGAGTATAATAGTATGTGCTTAAAGTTCATGGGACAAATTAAACATTTATTTTAAAAGTTCAAAATGAAATGTGTATATTCATTTCTGCTGCTTTCTTTAATAGTACAGGGATGCTTATCAACAATTAATTCAGTAGATGCAAACGAGAACATGAGCGAATCGCAACTTACAGGGCAAGGGTTAATTGAGTTGGGAATAAAGCTTGACAAACCTTTGCTGAAATTCATAGGCCAAACAATGCGCCGTGTAGAGAACCGAATGGATAAAGAGCATGACGACGTGGTTGAAGAAATGTGCCGACTTCATCCCTGTTCTGAATGGAGTGAGTGGTCAGAGTGTGACGCCACCAATCCAGGTGAGTTTGGAGGTCAAACAAGAGGTAGAACTTGTGGTTTAAATACCACGTATTGTAAGCATAACACTAAGCCAACCTTTGTGACCGACAGAAAGGTTTGCCAGTTATTGTGTCCAAAGGATTATACTTTCACAAATAACAATTTCTGTTTAAAATTGTACGACAAACTATTAGCCAGAGACGATGCTGAAAATATTTGCCAAAATGATGGAGGACATCTTGTAAACGTTGATTCTGGGATGAAAGTAAAATATGTTAATGAAACAATTCTTCAACAAAGCTTTTCTTCTGATATGTTATGGATTGATGGAAGAAAATCCGTTCAAGGTGCCCCTTGGACTTATGGATACAAGTCAACAGATCCGTCATTTACATTCTGGGGAGACAACGACCCAGATAACGGACCTACCGAACTATGTATTGTGTATCACAGAACATTATCCACTAAACAAATTTGGCAATGGTTTGATACCCCATGTACACATAAGCGTGCTTTCATTTGCGAATACCAATATGAGTAACTCTGTAGCTTTTGAACAATTAATAAGAATATAACTTTATTAATCTTAGCATATACATTGCTAGCACATGCTACACACATTTAGAGCTAAAAACAACAATGACCGTGATTTTGCATGACAAGTTTTATATTTCCTTCGTCTTCTGAGAGGATAACGAACCAGCTTACAGAATTAATCAGAGTGAATCAAGGACCACTGAGGATCGCACTCGTTCGTCTGATGGTGCTTTTGTTACCAATTTTAATGATAATCCCAATACCATTGGATCAAATCGATGTCTAACCTGTATATGTTATACTCGTTAATATGACAGTTGGCTTTCATGTGAAGTTTAAACATATACTTAAAGCAAAGGAGCGTGTAAAAAACTTTTAACACTACTGTATGTAATTTGGTAGCTATATTCTACGCAATACTTTACAATAAAAAAACACATAAATTGAAATTAACAATCGTTGTTCCCAATTTTAGTTCTTCTTATTCCCCTTATAGATGACATATTTTGACAGCCATACAAACCATGTCATACTGAAGAAAAAGGGGATTTTTTTAATATCTTAAAAAATTGAGTAGCAAATGCTTTTTCTTTTAAATTTAATGTCGAATTCATTTTGCTACTCTATTTTTGTATTCGTCTTAATATTTGTAATTGCTTATGCGTATTGTGTTTATATATGTTTTCGTTTCTATATGTTATTATGCTTAAGTGAGGGACAGTTACTAATGTTACTAGAACTTGTTGTTTAACCCTATTGTCCTTTGTTAAATATGTTGTTATGTGAAAAATAATTTTCTTAAATTGTATTCAAAGACCAATAAAATATTATTAAAGATATACTATGCTCAAATTTGATATTAGATGTTTCACAGTCTCTTTAAAAATGTAAAATAAACATGTTTTGACTTTACACAAAGTAGATACATGTTATATTCAAACTCTACACACTATGGTCACAATATGAATATATAGTTTCATTAAAAATAATCTACAAGTTTTCTTTTAAAAAAAACATTTTACTTGATCTTTAATAGGAAATGCAGCTTTCCATACGTTGTTTATTCAATCTTTCATTCAAAATAGACATATCCAATAAGGATTATGAAGATTTCAATAAATCTATGTGATAAAAATATTTTACTCAAGGATGAGCATAGTATATTTTTAAACTAAACGCAATACTACTCGTATAAAATTGATTATTTTTCAATACCCATATAAATATTACATATTATTTAATAATAAAATAATATTTTTTTTTACTTTTCATCAATCTAAATTAATGTTTTCTGTTACGAAACGATAAAAGAATACGTGTGCCCTAAACAAGAAAGCAATTGGCGAACAAAATAAAACGCTGTAAGATATTGAAATAAAGCTTACAATAATTTGTTGTTTTTTTCTCCGTGTTATTTTACTATGTATATGTTTATTAAGTGATATTCTAACAAGACACAGTAAGGAGCGACCATAGGTTCATACGACATAGTGCACATTATTATTATCATCATCATCGTTGTCGTCGTCATCATCATCAATTATTTATTTATTTATTCATTTATTTATTTTTTTTTCCATTTATTTATTTATTTTAATTTTTTTTATTTTATTTTTTTATTTAATTAGAGCGGTTTCATTGGTCTGCAAAAGATGATGAATACTAATTTATAAGAGGAATTATTGTATATCTAACGATGCCAAACATTTCGTAAACCTCGGTACAACACACTAGCTCCATAGATTTTGATGCTCACCCCATCATCATACAATAATTATGTAATCTATTTTCAGATCGGTTTGAAATTTGAATCCGATATGTAGCAGCCGCTGTACATATAACTGAACATTTCATTTTGAACTCTGTCTAGGATAGCAGATCTCTTCCAAATCGTAAAACATTTTAGTTTATTACTTTGTCATAAATGAACGGTATTTTAAAGAACAGTTTTACGTATGAAAAAAGGATTGATATGCATCGAAACATTTTGAATGATCAATATTGATTAGTTAAGCCTGTTTCAATTTATTATAATAGTTATTTAACCCCAACCGCAGTTTAGCGAATGCACTCAATAATTCCGAAACATATTGTTTTGTAACTGATTCCAGGCTCAGGCTCAGTCAAAGAAAGCTTAAAACATTTTCAGTTTTGGCGTTTTCTTTTCTTTTTTTTTGGGGGGGGGGGGGTAATTTTATGTCACAGTTAACTACACATATTGTATGTTGGCCTTTTCCGAAAGGTCTGAAAGGATGTTCAATCTGCTTTTTGATTCACTTTGACCTGACACTAGAGTTGAATTAACAAGGTGCCATGCTGGTCTTTGTTGCTGAATTGTGTGGGGTTGCGTTCTTTGAACGCCGCTATCCCTGTTGATCTTGTTTATTATATATTGTACATGTAAAAGGGCCTGTCGTGCTTTAAACACTGGTTAATTTTCATAGAAAGCGTAGACAGATGATATTATATTATATTAATAACTGTTAAATGCCTTCATAGAAATCTTAGTTTTGTCCTGTTTGTCCTTTTTACAAGGAAGAAAAATGTATTTCTAACCTCACAAAATGTTTTGTTTGTTTATAGAAACAGTTTCTAAACCGTTTCAATGTAGTTGATCACCTCTATGTTTTAATGTACAGTAATGTTGTCGTCTGATGTGTTATGCTTTGCAAACTTTTTGTATTCAGATAATGCTTTGTAACTATGTCTTATTGCTTTGCTTAGGTTCTATGTTTCAGTAACCAACGATATTGGGGAACAGCTGTTTCTCTACTAGGAATGTAATAACAATTTCCTTCTGGACAAAGTCAAGTGAATATGTCAAATACCTATACTTTAATAACCAACGAAATTCTTCGCGTTCTTTGGGGTTAATACAGAATATCTATGAATAATTCCTATTAGCCCATTCATCAAGCTCTGTCAGAATGCGAAAGAAATTTAGAAGAAATAACAATTTTTGTTATATGAAAAAACAGGACGAAAACTCCGCTTTACAGATTGAACAGAATAAACTGGTAAAAAAATAATCAGCGATTTTCCTACTATAGTGGGCAGGACGAAAATTGTTGCAATGGCCATGAATCAGTAGAAATCAATTAGAAAACTTCGACTGAAGTTTAACTGGATTATAATTGGTTGATAAGTTATTACTTTTACTATTAAATACAACACAGCAAAACCGGCACCATAGGTGAAATACCCCATCAAAAGTATTTTCGTCCAATTATAAAAAGAAAATCTGTCTATAAATAATGCCTATTAAAAAGGCTGTATAAGCAACAGTTAAATAACAATATTTTAAGCACCACTCAGCTTGTCATTAACCAAGTTTCCCAAATTTCATTCATTTTTTAAGGACAACTAGATAATTTTTCTTCTACTTTTGGAAGATAAATGTCAATAAATGAAGTTACAATAAAAAGAAAGAATATATTCAACTTGCCGATTAAAGTTAACCTCGATGGGAATTACATAATGACGGATGGACGGTCAATTTCATAATTATTTGGGTTTTAAAAACAAATTCATTATTTGAAAGCTAACAAAATACGAAATGCAAAACGGCCTTTTTTCAAAGAGTAAACAAAACTTGTTTTAGATCAGCCATCCAATGCTTCATTTATATACAGGTTCGCATTTACATAAATGCTAAATAAAAAGAACCTATTTGAAATATAAATCAAAACTATTTTAGTATTTTCATAGCATGCCTCTAAAATAGTACCTAATCAATAGTTACTGTAGTTAATATAAGTTAACAGAAAATATTTATAAACTTCTGAAATGATTTATTAAAATTATATTCAATTTCAATCTCCCACATGTGATAAATCATTTCAAATTAATAATCCCTATGAACTAAATGACTCTGTTCATGTTAAAGTTTCTTAACAATTTATTACATTCAAAGTCAAATGTCTTTGTCTAAGCTGTAAATTAGCTAGAGAAAATAAACAGTTGCCTCAAGATAATGTTTAAATAGATTTACAAACAAACAACATTTGGGCCGGATGTGAACTCATTTTATATTGAATGTTATTTTGCTGTCATCCTTTGTACCGTTGTAAAACAGTGATAAGCTATGATGGATTTAACCATTTACGTCTACAATCTTCTCAATAATATTGTTTTCAACAGACAAAAAAATCTGATATCGTGTTTAAAGCTACACTAAATAAATATGTAAAATATATTTTGCCGTCGGCATAAAAAACCAATCATTCTACAGATTCATTAACCTTTTTAACAGTATTGTTGTAAATCTCATCAAATATTGTTCATAAATAAGAATTTTAAACGGGAAACCCCACGGTAACACTAAAGTTCGTATACGAATTTTAACATGCAAATGAAGATTATAATCAGCTCGTGTATGCGCTACGTCACAGTGTTATAACTGCTATCCGGAACACAACAAATATGAGAATTTCTTGTGCAAACACATTTTAACCGTTTAACTTCACGGTGCACTAGGCCTGAGGTTCAGTAAAACGTTATCATCTCATAAAAAAAGATTAAATTTGTATGAAACATCCGTTACAATGCGGAAATATACCGTTAAATTAGGACTGCTACTTATAGTCATGTTTATTGATTTAATATTGATGTACGTATGATCAGAAGGCGGAGTTTCTCATGCAAACAGATATTGTACTTCCGATTTCGCCACAATGAGGTTGTCCATTTTTAATGCTTATAAAACTCATGTTGGTTGTCTGGACACCAAAATAAGATCTGGAGTCGATATGAAACCCAATTTATTAATGAAATGTCGCTATTTCTGTTTTTATGAAATTTATTTAATGTAACTTTAAAGTTTTAAGAAAGTAAAGAAAAATAACAAATTTATAAACTAAAAGATATCACAGATATATATACAACGGATAGGAAACTCCAAAAATATACGAAAGTCATATTCAGACCCACACTCCTTTGCGCGCTTCGGTGATAATCGGGTTTTCTCGCTAGTCTTCCATGTTCGCGCTCTCGTTAAACTTCGGCGATATCCGTGCATTATTGTTCACATTGCATTTTACATATATATTTACATATTTGTGTGGAAAGGTGTGTTTTGTACGTTTGAGAATAAATAACTATTGCTTCTTATATAAGTAAACAATGCTTCGACTTTTGTGTACATCCGGGAATTCAATATGGCGGTATATTGACTACTTTTATCCAGGATGCATCAAATCTCGCAAAATATTGCGCGAATTCAATTCCGACCTTATTGAATTTAACTGTGTGACGTCACAGTTTCTTCTCAATCTATATTTATCTCCTGATATAATCTTTATAAAGATTTTAAATTAGTCATCACGATATGACCTTGATCTTGCTGCACGGACACCCAAGTCTGTTTTCTGTCCGTCGGTTAAATTAATTGAACATTTCAGTCAGGAATCTTTAGTTTTCTTCCATCGGTTCAAAAGATAAAAAAGCAACACGAAATTATCATTGACGTATATAGTCACTAAATATGACCTTGTCCTTGATCAAAGGAAGTTCAGTTCTGTGCTTTGGACATCGCCTTATTAAAGTGACATTATGCCCATCAAAAGGTATAGAGTGAGTGAAGAGGTGAGTCAAAATAAATTTTCATTTTGCCATAATTCCTTTTTCTTTAATGATTTACTTCGCATAAACAATAAATAACCACCGGATTCAAACGAATTTTCAGTAAATATCATTTAGAATTAACCTGTTACGTTCAATTTATATAAAGAGTGGGGCAGTCTTTTTATATTTTAGGCAGATTTAAAATTTATACTAAACATTTTCCAATATAATCTATTGGTCAAACCTCATTTAAACAGTCAATCTTTTGAAATATAAAGTCAATTCAGCTCAACTTGACAATGAAAATATGAGCATAATGTCACTTTAAGGTAAGCGTGATTGCTAAATAGTTTTGATATCCTTTAACCGGCTCAAATGTTATAGAGCGGACAAGTATAAGCTCAAAGGTGGATGGACGGACGACGAAGTATAACATTATTCGCAGACGTTTTACGGACGTATAATTAAGCAGGAAAGTTAAATATTTAATGACATCAGATACAGTTTATAGTGGTTTTCCCAGCAAATGCATTTCTGATTTTATTATGAAAATCTATAAAGAAAATATATTCCAGGACCTCATAAAAATGATATCTCAAGCTTCAAAGACGTTATATAACCTTGAAAGTTCAGATAAGTCATAAATCACTTCAGAAGATTGCATAAACAACATGAGGTATATGTTATCAGCGAAAACCAGATGTTCTTTTCCATGGAAACGCAGCATCAATATCCTGGTATGCATGTGTATATGAAACAAAAATTGTTTACATCTTACGATTCATGATGTTTATACTAGGTGCATTTCTTACTCAAATTAACTTCAGTCTACTTTACTGCAATATTGGTAAAATATTCATAAAAATATGACCATAAGTAAAACGATAATGTTACATAGTAATGTAATGATTTGATATGTCAAGCATAGCTTAGTTAGTTCTTTTGTGTTCTAATAGAAGAAAAACGTACTAAATATAAAATAAAACGTAATCTTTTCATGCAATACGTATGTTTGGGAATGATGCAACAAATGCTATGTCAATGTTAAAAGATTTTATTACATGTCGGATTTGATATTCAGCATTTAAAACTAGCACAATAGAACAGCACATGTAGCTTTCATTTACTCAAGCCATTTTAAGTTACATAACTATATGCATATTGCAAAATATGAATATATAAACGTTAATTTAAAGTTAAAGGTTTATTTTTTTCAATATTTTCATTTTTCTTATTTTTTTCTCATTTACTTTATTTTTTTTCTTCTTTTTATCTTCTTTTTTTTATTTGTTTTGTTTTTTCTGTGGAGAACATTCTTAAAATTAAATGTAAACATACAAAGGTAAGTCTCCAAAGCCTAATAGTTTCAAGTAAATTAAAGCAAAATATTGAAAAGGCCTAATAAAATGCGTTAAAACGCAAAAACAAAAAGCGTAATTAGGCGAAACGAAAGGTGTATAAGGATTGAAAGTAGTTCTACCACGTGGCTTATGATGTAAACAAAACAGAGATAATGTGCCGAATGTAACGAATGTATATACTTGACATCAAAAGGAAAATAAAGTCAATTGCGATAAGATAATTAACAAAATCGTGCCCGTGTCTGACAATTTTAAAATGCATACTGATGTTAATTATAAACTCTATCATTATAGGTAGACTTTTACCCTATATATTTGAATAAACTTAGCCAACAATTCATAACAAGCATAAAATTACTATTTGTTAAGGTGATTCCGCTTTGTCAGCCATGTTTGTTTTCACTAAAGTCTGTCCAAAGTGAAAGTAGGCCAAAATTCATATAACAACAAAGCTCTTATTGTAAAATGATGAGCCATTTGAAAATACACTTCCATGTTTATAATTTAAGGACAATTATAAACAAAAATAAAAAAAGGTAACAATAAGAATATTTACCTTGAATGTGCTACATTTCTGAAGACCAAAAACATTCTGTTGCAAAGTTTTATGCACATTTCATGAATGGCAAAATCCTTTTTAAAGTCTGTTTTAGTGCCAACAAAAGCTATGTTTTGCAGCAAATACAAAATCTTTCAAAACTTAACTCCAAATAAATCAGTATCTCATGTCCTTCTTAGCATATGGCCTCTATTATTTTTTGTAAAAAAGTAGTGCAAGAAAAACCAATCATCATTTATAGCCTTAAGAACTACAATTAAAATGAAAACACAATCAAACTTTAAAATCTAACCTTTTTATGTGTAACAGTGAAGTGTGTCTGTTTGTCATGTACACAAGAAATAGGTTTACTACATACTTTTTTACACATGTCATGGTGGCCATGTTTTTTCAAGGTCAGATAAACTACTTTCCTAAGATTTATGTTTTTAAAGTTTTTTGTATTTTCTGCAAAAAATAGCATTTGTTGGCACTAAAATAGACTTTAAACTGGATTTTGCTATTCATGAAACGTACATAAAACTTTGCAACAGAATGTTTTTGGTCTTCAGAAATTTAGCCCATTGTCAAGGTAAATGTTCTTATTGTTATAATTTTTATTTTTGTTTAAAATTGTCTTTAAAACATAGAACTGAAAGTGTACTGGCAAATGGCTCATCATATAACAATGTGAGCTTTGTTGTTATATGAATTTTGGCCTACTTTCACTTTGGACAGACTTTGTGAAAACAAACATGGCTGACAAAGCGGAATCACCTTAACATGTTTAGTTTCTTACCGTAGGTCAGGCCGAAATACTGTATCCAATCTGTGTATTCTTCCATTTGTTTTAATTTGGTATTCTCCGTTTTGGTAGGCTTAGGGCAGGCGGTGTACGGTTCAAAACTTGTAAGTTATATTTCGCCGTTTAGAAACGGCGACAATGAATTTATAATTTAAAGTGACATTATGCCCATCCAAGTGTAAATGGTCAATAAATCGGGGGACTCAAAATGACATGACATTTTGCTAGGATTGTATTAAATTTAATATTTAACTATAAAAAATCCGCATGACCAATGAAATTTCTACGAATAACGTCCAAAACGTGTTTGTAACGTTCAACTCTTATAAAAGAATTGGAGGTCTTTTGATAATAAAGGTAGTTTTTTATATTGTAATATTAACATTTTTCATTACGATTACGAATGGTTGGCCAGTCGGCATTATTATAGTCAACCTCTTGAAATGTATTACTAATTTAATTCAAACATGACAGCAGACAAATAAGCATTATATCACTTTAAGAACAGAACTGTCAGATAGCTGACACCGTACACCTTTTTATAAACTCATACTAAGGACCGAAATATTAGATAATGGTTTTTAATTCATAATAAAAAGGTTGGGGAATATGCATATATGCATAATAAAGTACAAAACAATGGTAACCCTTGAAAATAAAAAGTGCGGGTTGATTAGATTTAATAAAGCCTTCTTAACAGACAGTTTTAACAAAATAAAGGTACTAGTATACTTTATTGTGAATAAGTGTAAATAAAATATTTACATAACAAAGAAAATGAAATATAAAGAAATAAATTAAAACACATTTCGAATGTATGCAATGGAGAATATATATGTACTGTAATGTACAATCACTCCTCCATAATGTATCTTTTATAAATGCAGGTTTATTTTTGAAAATTACTATGTTTTGTAAATATAACAAATGATTTCTTCGCAAGACCGATGCTATAACATACTTCTTAAAAATGTGAATTAAAAAGCATCATTCTCTAAAATAATTGTGACTGTACTCTAATGCGTAGAACTGTAACTAAATAACCCTTCAATTTTCTGTTGACATACGAAATTAATATAATTATATTATAATCAAAATTTATTAATCTATTTTTAAGACAGTTTTAAACAAAGGGAAAAAAGGTTAAACCGCTAGTCCAAAGTATGTTCTACAAAGTCCTTTGTGTTATACTCATAAAATATAAGAGTTCATTTGTATCTGAATGTGATATTTTCCACCTCGAAACTTCATAGCATATTTTAAGAAGAGTGGAGAAAACATTTAGGAAATGCCACGTTGTTTTAGTTTTTGCCACTGTAAAGTTCAAACAGCTTACTAAATTGAATTACGAATGGAAGTTAACACAAGTCGAGTGCTTCAAAAGGTTATTGTCGGATGCAGAAGTAAACATATTTTTCAGAAAGATATTTCTGTCTGATTTTGTAGTAGAATGTCTTTCCATATCACTTAGCTATCACATGGGTACTACAGATCATCATAAAACATCTTCTTACATATAAACAAAAATTGATATGATTTTTGTGGTTTTCCATCACTTCATAAAATTTTGAGAAAGGTACCTTCATTTCTAGTTCTTGAATTGTGCCTTTAATTTATGTTGCTTTTGATATATCAAAAACCTTAGTTTTTATCAGGATCACGGAAAGGAATTTGATATTTATACGCATTTATATACAATTTGATATAAATCGACACCAATACTTTGTGTGAAAAAATAAAGATCGTCCGCTCATTCCGTTTATACTAAAGAATAGAACATTAGAACGAAATCAAGATGTTTCATTCATTTTTTTTAGAATATTATCTATTTCATTTTTTCTGATTTAACTGACCCAGTTCAACTATGTTTGATTTTCAAATTTAATGTTTTTATTCTTTAGACCTAGGTTGTATTCCTTTAAAGTAAGAGGTTAATTAACGAGATTAAGCAGCTGCAAATTAACAATCGACAGAAAAGTACTAGGTTACATAAAATTATGATTAAAAGCAGTAACAAGTGCATGAAATAACGATCAAGATGGTTGCTCCCGGTGTATTTGTAAGCTTGAATATTCTACAAAATAGGAAAAGAAACATGTTACTAATTTAAAAGAACATCAAAATTGATATAAAATGTTGCAAGCTCTGTTCGACTCCGGCTGTTCATTGACAGTAATTATACTTGCAAGCTATCTTCCAAGCCCCTTCAGCAGTATGCAACGCTTTAACTTGAAATGGTGATATTGTTTAATTTCGAGACATTCGTGTGATATTATGGAACATTCAATGGGGTACATTCAAGCCATTCCACAAAAAGCGTATATAAACAATGCAAAACCTTAACACTTAACTCTTTAACATATGCATTCTTTTACGTGTACATGTATCTAAACATATATTTGGTTATTTCACTATTTTGATATGTTCGTCATATTACGGAGAGGAGATTTGAAGGGCAAAAGAGCATTTAAAATTGAAATAGATTCTCGACACCTGAAACAACATTGCATATTTATCAAAATCATCAATAATTACTTTAATCTATAATAATATTATCAAATGTTCATTGGTGGTGTAGCAAATAAATTTGTAAAACTATAAGACATTAAAGAAACTTCAGTGAGGTCCAAAGGATTAAGAATATAAACGATATCTCTAATAAAGATCAACTGGGGTACTAGAAACGCGATAATTGCAAATCAAAAAAAAAAGAAAAGAAATAAAAAGAAAAGAAAATTCAAAATCTATTTATGTGCGTTTCTTTGCCCGACTTTTTTTAAATTTCTTGACAACTGACCGAACAAAAATGATAATTCTCACAAATCGGAGTGAACCAATTAATTTGAAAATGTGCACACAAGATTTCCTAGTACAGTAAACTCCACTTATAGTGAACACGGTTATAGCGACTTTCCGGTTATAAGGAACAATTTATTTTGGGCCGAATTTTGTCCTTCGTTATTTAATATAGAAATATACGGTTATAGTGAACACGGTTATAAGGAATTATCGCTTATAAGGAACTCATTTCTTAGTCCCAATTTAGTAAAAAGCACAAAAAATTACACTTTTATAACGAACTCCAAAATATCGGCTATCCGTTAATGGAACCTGCATGTTCAACTTTTGTTTTCAATGGCCGAATGTACCGTTTATTGTTGAATGAACCTCAATACATCTATGAAAATGAATGTGTATAGCAGTACGTAATAGTTTTCTATTTAGGATATTTCTAGCATGAGATCTTGTCACCAAGATAAACCAAATATTCCTTTTATTCTTTATTTTTTTTTTAATATTTTGCTCGAGTAAAATAATTATGATCATTTATAATCGGTTTTCAACATAATCAGCATGCTTGCAAGCATAATCCATTGAAAACTACTAAGTACGCTTGATTGAAATGGAAAAAAAAATCTAAACATTTTATTTGTAAAATGTCACTCTTAAAATATAATAGAAGATATTCAAATTGAATATGAAATGAAGGAAAAATCGAAAATCTTGTTTATTCTTAATCATGGAAGGAAAACGAAAAGCCCTGAGTTTAGAAACAAACAAAATATGACATTTTATGAGAAATTGAGAAAGGGAGTAAGACTAAAATTGAAATAGCAAAGGAGTTTCAAATTCCAAAAAGTACGCTCATGAGTATTGTGTATAAAAAAGAAATAAATGATTATTTTTTCTTAATCAAATGCTCTTCAAAATGGCGGACGATGGTAAACAATCAGTTCGTTATATGTAAATATGTTCGCTATAAAAACTCCTGATACAAGAAACTGATTCGCTATATGCTTACAAGCAACTCCGGATATAAGGAACACATTTTGAATGTCCCTATGAGTTGGTTATAAGCGGAGTTTACTGCATTATCATTTCGTTGAAAACAGTGTAGTCACTTTTATACATGTAGAGCTTTGTATGAATTGAGAATATGCTATGCGCTTATGGTTATCATGTTATCATTTAGTATTTGTACTTATCTGCAGAATTGCCAATGCATATGTAAATGAACATATGTGTTTCTTATACCATATTGAATTTTATAAAATAGTATACATGTATTACATTTAATGTAGTTTGGCGACTGTAAAATGTATAATAATTTCTAACCCTTATATTCAATTAAATGTAATCGACCAAAATAGAAATTAGTCTCGACACAAGCAAATAAGACATAACCAAAAGTTAAATCATCTTTTTTCCTCCTATTTGCTTCATGGTACGATACATAAAGCAAAACCCTTCATCATTAACAAACTCCTTAATACGAATAACTTAAATATGGTTATCATTTTGAGCAAGCTGTCTAACTTTCAACATATTTTGAGTAAGCAGTGCTCCTTATTTCAACATGGATCAAATTCAGTACATCTATTTGAAGCTATACTAAACTAATGAGCACCAACACAATATTATTGCCATAAAACATTACTCTGCACGTCTCCTTTGCATCGATTTATCAATAGAGGTTTTAGATATCAATCATTTTTTGCTATTTCTGACTAGATAATTAAGTGATATATAAGTGTTGTGTTGACAAGACCGACTTTTTAGTGGTATCATTATGTATCTTCTATATATATTTTACAATTTCACATTCTTCTTTATTGTCTTTTATTTCTAAGGGAATATGAATGTTGCCTCTAATTACATCAGTACTAGTTTAAACAATATGTTATTTGGAACCTGCTTCACATCAAGCTAGAACAAAAATGTTCAAAATAACATTCCTAAGGCGTTCTGTAACTCCCTGTTATTTCAAAACAGCACCTAGAATCACGTTTTTAGGAGGGAATAATATTTCATGACAGATGATTCAGGTGATAAGCATTTTTATCAGTACATTTGTAATGATTATTTCTTGGAAATAAATATGAAAAAAAGATTACTTTGAAATTCAAATTCCTATCCCATCAAATTTTATAAGATGCTTCATAAATATAAGAGAAAGTAATTATAAGTTTCTACAATCAAGCTTTATTAAATGATTCAAGATCTTCTCGCTACTAAATCTTTGTTTGAGATAAGAG
Organism: Ruditapes philippinarum; assembly: GCF_026571515.1. Lineage (NCBI taxonomy): Eukaryota > Metazoa > Mollusca > Bivalvia > Venerida > Veneridae > Ruditapes > Ruditapes philippinarum. The sequence continues at coordinate 47,570 of NW_026857589.1, read as the reverse complement.
AATAATTAACATTCATTGATAGCTTTTTAGAATATTCGTCATAGCGACGACTAGAAAATATTCAAACGGCATTCTCTGTCTCGTTTCATGTAGTATAGTCGGTTACAGATGAAAATGATTGGCATAATGAAAACTGGAAGAATTTATTTCAAGAATGGAAGAGCGTATAATATGACAAAAATGCAGGAATAAAAACCTCATGTTTGAGCTATTTGCACTTCAATTTCGAACACTACTTATTTTAGTGGCAGATAATTTACTTATAAGCATGGTCAGGGTAAGTTGAGAAAAGACGCCGAAGATGTACATGTAATGTGTATATCATATAAAGGTTTCTTATAACGCATATTCCTTCGAAATTATGTTTTGTGATTGAATGAGAACTAATGAAGCTTCATATAACAGACAAATCTAGAAGGCAAGAAAGGGTCATGATGGAAATTAAACAATTATAGAAAAAGTGTGTCAAATGTTTGAAACCGAAAAAAAAACTTTGTCTGTCTTAGAATAACCCTGAATCAATCGATAGTAAAAGTACTGTAAGGTATAATCGCTCACCTTATTTTGTATTTTCCATTTTGTACGAAAGAATGAGACAATTAGATTATTTTAATAGTGTCATTAATTTAAATCTTAATTTTACACAATATTTAATGTTATTGAATTAAACGATAGTTCCTTAAATTATAGCTTTTCTGCATAAATGGGTACTAACTCTACATTTATAACGGCTAAATATTCTGTCGTCATAAACCATGACCAAAACCTTCAAATATAAGATTAAAACCATGAAACAATAAAGTAGGAAAACTTGACAAAAGTGTCTTCTTTGAAGATTTAATACTCATAAAATACGGAAACTTACATAATTGGCATATTTTTACTTTCGACTTTCATACATAAGGATCAAGATTGCTGAAAGTATGTTCAAGTAAATGCGTCTGTGATTGTATTGCATTAAGATCAAATTGAGAAACATTTACGAAATTGCAATTTCAACCTTAATTCCTGATAAGAATGAAGTTGAATGTGTGTACTGAAATTGAATTACGAACGAAAGTTTACGCAAGGTACGGTATGTTTTCCACTAGTTCAAAAGGTTACTGTCACATTTAGAAGCTCTAATTTTTCAAGAGAAATGTTTCTCTCAAATTTTATACAAATTATTTCTTAATCTTTTTGCCTTATTTAACACAAAGATATACAGAAAGATAAAGTTAAAGTCGACTGTGTTTTAGTTATGACTTTCGAATACTTAAGAATGTGGCACTAAAGCATTAATACACATTAAACTCATGTTATTGCTGAAATATACTTAGTCTACTAAAGTCAGCTTTTAAGAATGTTCCACTCACTTTAAGGTGAAAAATTGAGATAAAGCCAGCAAATATGTTTATCTTGATATCATTCTAGCCTTGAGTTGTTGAATTTTCTATAGTGTTGTACACATAAAGATCAGTAATTGTATAACAGTGTAGCAATACCACATGACCTGAACGTCATTTTCGGCATCATTTCCAAGACAAATATTGCTCGATTCGAAAAGGAAAATAGCCGTAAGTATTTTGTTTCTGCATCGATTTCGTTGGGATATGCACCATTCGAATCGAGCAATTTTTGTCTTGGAAATGATGCCGAAAATGACAGGTCACGTGGTATTGCTACACTGTATAAGCCATTCATACTTTTATATCATTAAGTATAATATTGTTAAATATTTGTTCTCTCTGTCACAACATTAAGTTTATTTTCTCCAACTTTTTCCTCTATTTACAATTATGCCATAAATTACTGCCACGAAAAAAAAGCGATGCATAAAAATATAAATCAAGGTAATGCTTTATATACAATTTCATCGTATTATGTCATATTTTAAAGACATATTACATTATACCTTTTTATATAATTTATTAGGAATGAAATGAAATGTTGAAAATCGTTAAAAATGTACCTGATCGTGCTATCTGTAGCTATTCTCTCGAAAGATGATTTTAAGACAAACCCTCATTAACAAATCAGAAAGTAACATTTATTCATTAATCATTTTGCCTAAAATAGAAAAATGGCTAACGCATGAGTATATTTTATGCAAATGACAACAATTTGAGAATCATAATTATGTAAAATTTGTTCGCAGTCGATTTAATTTATTGATTTATCTTTTACATCAAAGTAGTCTTACATCAGGCCATTGTGTACTGTACATATGACAACAAATCAATGGGAGCATAAGTTAAGTATTTATGAGCATTTTCTTTGTTTGCTTCATTATCATCATGTTTAACCAAATACAGCATGAAAATCACGCAATTTTAATGAATACAATTTATGTGAATCATTTTAAGAATGATATTTGATTTGTAACACCACAGACTTTAATTGTCTGTAAAATAAATCCGTGACACCACGTACAAATAAGGTTTATCTTGCAGGACAAGAAAGAAACTTAATCGGAAGTTACATTATTTTAATGAGAAGTAACAGAAAAATAGGGATCTAATATATTGCTCGGCATGTCTCCATTGCGACGATTTCTAAATGAATAAGCGTAGATACCAGACAAATCAGCTAATCCCGTCGACAATGGTCGAGTTTATTAAAGATATACATTAACATTTTGATAAGAACTAACATTTCTGTCAAATCACCCTAAATTTATATCAGCTAAAGCACTTTCTTGTACGCTTACCTTTAGTGGTAAAGTGCGCTACCATCGAGAACATATTCAGGACTTGTTCGTTAAAAAAAAGACCATTCTGAAATAATTAAGTGCTTCTTTTTGCAACTGTTTCTCAATCGAGCTTGAACATTAAATGTTCAATAAAATGATATTAAAGTTGATGTTGTTCAAAGCATGTCAACATAAATAATGAGTTTTGGGGGAATTTCATGTCTGAAAATATAGAAATAGATATTACGTCTCTATGATGTACTTATTTCTGGTCTTTCCTTTTTTATTTTTATTTCCCTTTTATTTATCTTTCATATTACTTTTTTCTATTGATTTGTTTGTTTGCTTCTTTTGTATTCCTAAAGGCATATTTTGTTTCATAATTGCCATCATTTTTATTTCTCAAAAACAGTTCTTGTTTTTTTTCTGTTTGTTTGTTATATTGTGACAGTTTCCAAAAACATACTCATTTGCTAAACAAATGGTTTTTCTTTTGCATCTTTAGTTCTGTTGGTAATTGGTTTGTTTATAGTGAAGTTAGTTTTTTGTATTGAAGTCAAAAATGTACATTGTTAACGTATTGCTACCTTTACTATACATAACTGCATGTTCAGCGCTACTTTTTAGTTGTGAAACATCTTACATGCAATTACTCAATTATTTAAACATTATTTAACACATTTTTGACATTTTTATAGAATTAATATTGATTTCTGAGGCATAATGTGCATCAAGTGTTCTTTTTCATTATCATTTAGCGATAAAGAAAATATAGGGTTTCCCTTACCATTATGATAATTATAATTTAAGAGCGACTTTTGTAAAATGTGTGAATAAACAAACTTAGTCACATGTTTCACTATTTCAGCGATAAACATGTTGTTTTCTGTGGGGTTTGTTACTGCACTATAAGTATAATGGTAGACGATATATAAAACATTAAATCTTATTAAGCTGTTTTTGCTTTGGAATAGAGTTAGAGATTTATTGAATATTTAACCAAGAGCTTTTAAGCAATTGTATTACAAGAAATACTCTGAAAACCATTTCATTTATGAACACATCCAAAACAGATCCTTTGTTTGAATGATACTTAATTGCAAATTTTTAAAAAGGCACGCATATATATAACTATATTTGCTTGTCATTTGTAGGTTACAGTAAAAGGAAAATTACACTTAGTATCCAGAAATGAGTTTTATTATGTGCAGTCCAAATAAAATAGGTTTACATACAATGTAAAACGAACTGCAAACTATTTTTATAAAAAAAATACTGCTATTATTTTATAATCATTATAATTATGGTGTGTTTATTCGTTGAAAATTAATGCAAGTGTGTTCTGGTAAAGCTAAATGAATCACAGTCACAAGATTAATGCACGTGTTAGGAAAGAGTCGAAAACACGTTTACGAAACTCCTCAATAGCTGATATTTTTTCCATTCCATTCCAGAAAATTTAAACGGTGAACTGAAAGTGACTTAGGACTGAAAAGTTACACAATAAACAATGGGTTTCCAAATAATTTAAAAATGTACTATTGAACGCAGTAGCAGTATTTTTATACGTTGGAATATCTCCATCTAATTTCCTACAAAACATTTTTCTCATTGGATACAATTGTTTACTTATAAACAAGTATACAAAAATGAAGTGTTTTTTTACAATTGAACCAATACATTTAATTCAATATAATCTAATCAAGAGTTCTTCCATAAAGTCATGTTATATAGAAGTCAGATTTCGAGGTGGATTATGTTCAGGGAAAAATTGTATTGATAATCCCTTTACTTACATAAAATTTATAACCACGAGTTATTGTCAATGCGTTAGTGTTCAGTATGGCCAGGCATACGTTTATGTTACGAAATGTATTTGCTTCATTAATAAATAACTAAAGTGTCTGAACAATTTTGAACAGATAATTAATACTGTTTCATGTAGACTTTCCGTACAGTAACAAAGACATTTCAATTGCATACTAAGGTTTATTTTCAAATTTGCCGTTTTGGGCCTTCTTTAGGGATTCTGTATTCATCTATGTTAAAACTACAGAGCATTAAATGTATTCATTCTTTTTTGTGTTGTTGTTTTCTTTTTTATCCTTTCGCTCGGCCTATTTGAAAAGCTGTTGGTGTGATGTTCTGCTTGTTTGTTGTTGTTCTTGTGTTGTTGTTATCATTGTTGTTGTTGTGTTGTTTTTTTTTGTTTGTTTTTTTATTGTTTTTTTTTTTTTTTTTTTTTTTTTTTTTTTTTTTTTTTTCTTTTTTTTTCTTTTTTGCCTTTTTTCTTTTCTTTTTGTTGTTTTGTTTTTGTTTTTTGTTCCTTAAAAATAATAATTGTATTACTCTTTCTGAGGAGTCAAATTAAACACTTATCTTCGTATTGATAAGCAAGTTTTAATTAAGAAATATTTCTGAATCAATTACAACCACTGGCCATAAATGACAATTACATGTTAAACTGAAATGCAATGAAGTTTTGATGTCATGTAAACGTCGTATGATGCATTCTTTCCCTATTTAGTACTTTTAGATACCATATTGATTATCTACAAAGTTTACAACAGGAACACTTTTATATTTTTTGAGCCGCGCCACGACAAAACCAACATAATGGGTTTGCGACCAGCATGGATCCTGATCAGACTGCGCGGATGCTGTTCGCTTACAAATTCTATAACAAGTAAAGAAACAGATAGCGAACAGAATGGATCCTGATCAGACTGTGCGGATGCGCAGGCTGGTCTGGATCCATGCTGGTTGCGAACACATTATGTTGGATTTGTCGTGACGCGGCTCATTTATATTTCTTCAGGGAATGATCGTACCGGCATTCGAGTTATTCAAAAATCGTCTCCGTTCCCTGTTCTATCATATGATCCCATTAATTAAAATGTAAATCTCATTTACAAATAAATTCTTCAAACACTTAAAAAGTCATAAACTCAACTTACAGACATATGCGGGTATCAAAATAAAGCATGTCATTATTGCACTGTTGTGGCTTAATCGTATTTCAGGAAATATGACGGTCCTTTAGAATAATATAAAATTTAAGGTACTGCAATCATACATTCATGTAAGCTTAATAAACGATTTATTTTTTCACTATAACATCTAGTGCACCCTTTACAAAAATCTCAAAAAAACAAGGGCAGTCGTATTAAATATCAATGTTTCATTACATATTCTAGTTTGTTTGTTGTTGTTTTTTTTTTTTGTTTTTTGGGGTTTTTTTTTTGTTGTTGTTTCTTTTTTTATTTGTAGGTGCGTACTTATAAACATATAATGCTATCTTTTTCTAATTCATGTTTTTTCATAGCGTCATTTTTGTGAGAATGAAACATTGAGATGTTTTGATATATTGAATAAAATTTATCACATTGTATAGCACAACAGATATGAACAACTAATATTGCCATAAATTGTTTAGAGTTGACACATATTGACACACATATTTTTAGAATGTTTACTCGCTAATCTAAACTGATGTTTCTTAACTATTAGCAACGTTGTTTTGATTTCAAATTTCTTGCTTACTTGACTTTTCCTTTGCCATGATATTTTTATAGAATCCTAATTCTGAAACAAATATACCTTTTAATGCGTTTAGTATAAATTCTACGTGTGTCTCTTAAATTTTTATTATGACTTCGTCTATAGAAATATATATTTATTATCTGACCGAATTCATAAATTAACCTCGTCACTTCAGTAGTCATAATAAGTGTCATTGTTTACATTGTTCAACTTTTCATCAAGAATATTAGTACAATTACTGGCCTAAGTTCTGCTGCGAAAATGCGGATAAACTGCATGTATCCTCCCTACACTATTGAATCAGTTATTTTCCTTTAATTTTGGTTTGAAATTTGTAAAAAAAAATATGTGGGTAGATATGATATGCTTATTGCCTTACTAGGTAAAACTTATTACTTGTAATAAATAAGAATGTAAATTGAAAAATGTTATTTCCTTCGTAAAATAATTCTTCAGGAATCATAGGTTATAAAGCCTTGAGATAATAAACGACTATAAAGAGACAAATCGAGACAACTTTACACTTCATCATTCACAGAGCTTCCAAAATTTAGGTACAACCTTTTCAGCAAGGTTTCTACCTTTCAACATGTTACGAATACTGTGACCATTATATCAGGAATGCAAAATGGATCACATTCAGTACATTTATATGAGGTTATATTAAACTCATGGGCACCAATACAATATGATTGCTATAATCGCTCTGTATGTCTTCCTTGCATTGGTTTATCAATAGATAAGGTTGACACCTTATCTGTGACATGCAGGCTTCTTAGTCACTTATCCCCTTTCAAAAGTCCATTTTGTATAGTTCTGCCAATTGTTTCCTCTTTTCATGCATACAAATTCATTATCTTGGGGCCATATTTGTTTTTCATGCAAAGGCACGAAAGTGCCACATTGAACGTTTCATGATGACCGCCGTAGAACATATCTGTGGATGTTTCTTGATTCACTATCTCACAATGTTTGTTTTAGATGTTGGATTACCTTTAAGCCGGTGCTACGGGTGTTGATGGTAACTTGCACTTATTCAGTTTAAGTAACACAAATTAAGTAATATATATATATATATATATATATATATATATATTATATATATATATATATATATATATATATATATATATATATATATATATAATTATTTTCAATCAAGATAGAAATTTCAATTATAATCACTTTTTAAGGAGCTTAAAATAGTTCATGTCAGATGTGTCATGAGATACGTTTGTTTTTTACCAGTGCGATTGTCTGGCTTATTTTTACTAACAGAGACGTGCACAAAAGATTTTCATAGAAGTTTACATTTTTTAAATCTTATCCCTCATAGTTTATATGATGTTCACAACGTTAGGAGAAAGTAAAGAGAAAGTTTACACCAGTCATAGTATGCTTGACAAAAATTCAAAAGGTTACTGTCACGTTATTTCAAAATCAAGTTCTTTACTGTTTTAATGTCCTCTCGCTTTTAAATAATGATCTTTGTGTGAGACGCGAGACTTTTTTAACATTGATTGATAGCGTTTTAGATCATTCGTCTGAGTGGAGAATATTACGTATTCAAACGGCCTTCTCTGTCTCGATATTTATATATCCTTATATTACATTTACAAATAGTCAAATTTGCAGAATGAAAATGGAAGAATGTATTTAAAAATGCAAGGTCCTAGAATTTGAAAATACAAAACAGGAGGAATTAAATTGGTTATCACCAGTCTAAATTTTTAATTATTAATAACTGTACTTCAATTTCAATTACTTGCTCATTTCAGTGGCATATTATTCACATTTAAGCATACGTAGTGTAAGTTGAAAAATAACGCCGCAGAAGTAATGATATTGTTATAAGAAGTTACCCACGAATAAATAAGATATCGGGTGTTGATAATTAACAACCTGAACGTTAATTTTTATGACATCGGTAGCCGCGTTACAAGGCGTAACCCTATCTATTCATTCAGCCATAGTAAGTATGAGAAAGTCTAAGGACATAATATTATTCATAAGTTGGTGATCTGCTAACTATCCATCCTTCAAGATAATATTTTGTGATGAAAATAGAGCTCATGAAACTAATTTTTATAGAACGAACGGCTATAAAAAGATAAATCTAGAAGGCCAGTAAGATTTTCTGATGATAATTCAACAATTATGGAGATGCAAGTATTAAATATTTGAAGCTAAAAACAACTGTTTTTTTTTCTAATAATACTTCTTTTGCAAACGATTGACTTCAAAAAGTATTGTTAGGTTTATTCACTCCCTTCATTTTGCATCTTCCAATATGTACATGATTCTTAAGCAATTAAGATTATTTTTATACTAAGTAGAATCAAATAATTGTCCTGTAATCTAATTTTATTTTGCTTTAAAATTATGTTCGCGCTAGCATTTATAATCAACAGTGTATTAACGCCATAAGAGCTGCACGAGGTCAAAAAGCTTAAAAAAACATACATGTAATACATGTATTTGATTTTTTCCATAGAATAAATTAAGTATAATAAGGAAACGTACTAAAAATCTAATGAAAAATCGGTTTTTGTGCAACTCTTTCCCGAATTGAGTGAAAACCGTCGCAACGCTTTTCATGTTAAGGTTATTTTGAGCAATAAAAATGACTGTCTTGGGAAAATGTAGTGAGGGACTACAGACCTAAATTTGTACACAAATAGTTGGGGAAAATAAAACACTGTCATGTCAAACAAACCGCGGTGGAGTTTCGTTTAGGTTCTACCGAAAGTTTTCAAATATAAGACTGAAACCATGAAACAATAAAGTAGAAGAACTTGACAAACCTTAAGGTGTACCAGCATTTCAGTCTCATAAATTACAGACACTTATAAAATTAGCTTGAAATATTTGCTTCCGACATTTCCTAAAAAAGGTCAGGGCACTTCAGATTGATGAAAGTATGTTCAAGTAAATGACTCTTTGAGTGTTGTAAGAAGGAATCTGAGAAAACATTTGTGAAATTGCATCTTCAACCTAAATTATTCTGATCACAACGAAGTTGAACGTGTGTGCTGAGATTGAATAAGGAACGTAAGTTTACACAAGTCATGGTATGTTTGATAATAATTTAATAGGTTATGTAAAATATTTATAAGCCATCATTTTCCCAGTGAAATGTTTGTTTCTAAATTTCTACATATCATCCATTACGATTGCCTTGTTTGTCACTTGGATATGATTATTAAATCATGAAAAAATCTGTACGAAAACATAAAGTTATATTTGATTGTGTTTCTATTAATACTTTGAATAATAAAGATTTGAAACATATTTCGAGTCAGTTCAAAGGCATCATTAAAGCACTTATGTTGTTGTTGATATATACTCGTACTAGTATATATCAATTTCTAATCAGCATGCCTCCTGATTCATGTTTATTTTTATGGAATCTTTTTAAATATATTTAAAAATGGAATTTGGTTGAGAGAACAAAGAAAAAGTATTCCCCTTTTTAAGCAGCACTTGTCCATTATACCACATTACATGTACATTATAACTTAAATCTTAAAAATCTAGTAAAATAAAATTGTTTTACTTTGCTGAAATCTTAGTACATTTTCTTACGTTAAATTTTCTTTAAATATTTGGCTCACCTTGAGGCATGCAGCTTTAAAGTAATGTTGCATGAATTGGAAGAGGACACATAGAGATAAAGCAAGCCAATATGTTTTCCTTGCGTCAATTCTATCCTTAAGTTGTTGACATTATATTAGTATTTTTACACACTAATATAGGTAATTGTATAGGCTAGACATGCTCTTATATCATTAAAGGGATACTCGGGCAAATTAATGACAAAAATATTGAAATGATCTTATGTACTCAAATCAAGCTAAAATGACATTTCTGTATAAATTCTATATATTTTGGGTTTTAAGTGTAAAAATATCTATAAAAATAATATATGTTGAACGAAATCTAGACACTGACTGTATCACCGAGTAGTTTTTAAACAAGTCATGTGACTTGAACAAACCCTGGAAGTTACAGATATTGTGGATATTGTATGATTGAAACAAGTTTTAAAGAAGGCGTTTATTTGACATCTCTTAACGTTGCCAGAGTTCACTTTGACAACTATTGTGAAATCTTAACGCACTAACCTGACCCACGTGGGTCAAGTTAGGAAACCATCATTTCATTCTTTATAAGGAGAAAAGTTTTGTTCCTGTGACTGCCCAGTGTATTTGATTTGAGGACACCTACAGCATACTGAATGAAAAATACAAAAACAAAGAAATGAAAATTTTGCCTGTGTCTCCATTTAAGAATAATCGTTCAACTTGTTGTCTCCTTTATCATATAATATAGTATAGTTGCTTCGTCCTTAACCACCATTAACTATTCTATCAGTACGAAATATAAACTACTGCCAAGAAAAAGACGCATAATATTGTATTGCAATTTTTTTGCTTTATGTACAACTTCACTGCATTCAGGTCATATTTTAAAGACATATTACAACATAATTTTCAATATATTTGTTTTTTAAATCTCACTTATTTAGAAATTCAAATGTTGTTAGCCGTCCATTGCACCTGATTGTGCGATCTGTAGCTATTCTTGTGAAAGACGATATTATAAAATCCCCCAAAAACAAATCAGAAATAAACATTTATTCATAAATCATTTGGCCTAAAATAGGAAAATGTTTACAGAATTTTAGATATTGCTTAACCGGAAAATCGTTTGGTGACAGGAAGTGTTGAAATCAATTGATAGAAAACGCGACAAATAATAACGGTTCTGGTTTATCAGTGTAGAAAGTAATTCCATGGTAAAATTTGTTAAAGAACGTCATTTAAAAATATCTGAAACAATTATTTTTGAATGAATTCAAATGTCAATTATTTACATGAAACAGAAATACATTAATTTTCAAATAATCTCTACTCGGAACAAATTTATCTCATAAGCGTTTTAACTTCTAAACAAAAATGCTCTGCTTAAAAGATAATTGCTATAATATCGTAAAATTAAAATCTTTAATACAAACACGTGTTGGACGTTTTAGTGGTAAACAGTACTTGTCAAAAATATTTATTTACATTCTAGAAGATATTTTAACACTAAAATGTTTATTTGTGGTGTCAGTGTAATATATTTTACGACGAAAACAACATCTGTAATAAATTATGAGTATCTTAGATAGGTTCAGGTTAAGAAAACACTCACGGATTTCTTCATTTCGTTAGAGTTTAACATGAAGTGTACATATGCTTATGTGTTTGAAGTTGTCATGTTTTTGTTTACAAAATTCACATTCGTGAATCATATAATTATCTTATTCATTCGCATTCGCTTTACCAAAGCAAACTTTGAATTCAGACTTCAAATATAATCATCTTTTATGTCAAGATAATCTTACATGTAACTTGCTCTAGCATATAAGACAACGACTCAATGGGAGCATAAATTCAGTATAATTAAGCATTTTTCTTTGATTTGTTTTTATTTCAAAGATATTATTCATAAAGCATGGACAAATTCAAAATTAAAAAAACAAAACAAACAAAACAATTTACGTGAATAATTTTAAGAATGATTTAGTTTTCAACACGTAGAAATAGAGAACATCTTCTAGGACAAGAGAGAACTAGAAGTTATTTGAAGTTATATTTTTGCAATGAGTAAAAAAAACACAAAATAAATTAAAATATTGAATCAGATATAAAATGTTGCTTGGCATATCTCCATGACATTGATATATCAATGAATAAGCTTTGATACCAGACAAATCAGAATATCCAGTTGAGTTAATTAGAGATAAAGAATAACATGATGACAAGCATTGAACAAACATTTTCGTCCAATCACTCACGTTTAATTTCACCTATATTGCCTTTATGTTCTCTAACTTTGAGCGGAATAGAAATGCGTTAGCCTCGATAGCATACATATTAATTACCTGTTTGTCAAAACATACCGTTCGGAAGTGATTACATTTTGTTTGTTTGTTGCGCATGTTCTTCATTGGATAAAATTTGAGATACAGGCAAAATTTTCATTTCTTAGTTTTGAATTTTTTCATTCCTAATTCTGTAAATGCCATCGAAACGAATATATTAGACAGTCAAAGGAACAAAACTTTTCTCCATATAAAGACTAAAATGGTGGTTTCCTAACCTGACCCGCGTGGGTCAGGTTAGAGCGCTAGGATTTCACAATAGTTGTCACAGCGAACTCTGGAAACGTTAAAGAACATGTCAAATGAATGATTTTGACTTGTTTCAATCATACAATATCCACAGTATCTGTTAATGTAACTTCAAGGATTTGTTCAAGTCACCTGACTTGTTTTAAAACTATTCGGTGATTCTATTGGCGTCTAAATTTTGTTCAACATAAATAGATATATTTATGTTTCAAATCCAAAATATATAGAATTTAAAGAGAAATTCATGCTGAAACTTTTAGAAATGTCATTTTAGCGCGAGTTGAGTACAAAAGATCATTTAAATATTTTTGTCATTATTTTGCCTAAATATCCCTTTAATAATGAAAAGGTAAACAAAAATAAAGTTAACCTTTTCTTAATTTGAACCGTGGCACAAGTACAATAATAATAGTTCAAAAATACACGTGTTCCAAAAAATATATATTATATATTTGTTGATAATTTTTAAATCGAAGGCGGATGAAATAGATGATGACGTGCAGTGAAAAATGAAATTAATTTACACTTAAGTATCTCTTTCTTTGGATCAAACTTATAACCATGATTTATTGACAATAACTATATGATATGACAATAACCATGACAGTACTATAATTGTATTTAGTATGACCAGGCATGCATTTATGTCATTAAATATAATTGCTTCTAAGTTTTACTTCCTTTATAAATAACAAAAGTCCATGTTTCGTACAGACAATAAAATACTGTTTCGTTTAGATTTTCCATTTAGTCACATAGAAAATTGAATTGTTTGGATTAATACGTTCGGAGCAATATTTTTTTATTTATTTATTTATTTATTTTTTTTTTTTTTTTTTTTTTGGCTGATGTGTTTTTCATCTTAGCCTATTTCTAAAGCTGTTGACAAGAAAAGAGCTAGTTCTTGATTTTTTAAACAAATAACTATGGTGCCACCTTTCGAAGTAGACAACATAAAAACATTTATCTTCGCAGTTTTCATTCAGAAATATTTTACCTTTGAGCACTGTTCCAATTTACAAATTGCATTGCAAGCAGAAATGCACAGGACGTATTAATGTTGTTTTAATGGTGTCAAATCAAACTTTATATGCTGCCACATCTCAGTATTAGATACTTCTAGATACCATTTTGATTCTCCACAAAGTTTACAACAGGAACACAATTCATTGTTTAGATTTCTTCGGGGAAGGTTTGTAATGCCATTTGAAATTGTTTCAATACTATCTCCGTTTCCTGCATTATTACATAATCCCATTACTTGAAATGCATAATAAATTCTTCGAAACACTTGAGAACTCATAAACTCAACTCACGAACATATGTGGGTATCTTAATATAGCATGCAATTAAAACACTGTTGTGGCTTTCATCAGTCATAATTATTATGGGAAATAATAAAAGACGATCTTTCAAAATACTATTTTATTTAAGGCACTGCAAACATACATTAATATTAGCTAAATATACAGCGTACATCTTATAACCTATGTTATGAATGTGTTCACAGTTATTGTATAATGTCATCTAAGAAATGTTTATATAATATAATATTAAGCATATTATGTCTAATTGAATGATATTCTACAATGTTTAGAGCCGCTGTATTTACTTGCCAGAGGTATGTTTTACTTTTGCATAGCTCTTATGGTCCCTTCAATATGCTGTATTATATCATAATGTCTATTTTTTCGTTTAATATATACATGATATAGTATATCTGAGGAAAATCCATCAAAATAAAGCATAAGATAAAACTGTTGTTTATAAAATAATATATTTATTGTCTGAAAGTGTGAAAATGGTTTAGCAACTTATGTACTGCCACAAAGGAACACACATTTAAAAGCAGGGTATCTCGTTTCTACTTGACAATGTACTTGTAAAACATTATCAGTAGGAACATTGAACAATCGTCATATTTATGTTAATGAGTTATTTCTTAAATATTCAGTATTTGCTCCATAAAGGGGACAGGTTTATCAATAATATAGGTTGTTTGGATATGGGATTTATCAGCAATAAACGTCACGTTGAAAAGGGCCAATTTGGATGCTAGTGCTTTCACTCTTTTTTCTATTTTTTTATCTTCTCCATTAAATCACAAATGTTATATCGAATTATAGATTATCAATGCCTGACATTAAAACAAAAGCAATGTAATCAGAGAATATTTTATGATAAAATACATAAGACAACGTGTTTAACGCGTACTTTTTAAGCCAAACATGAAATCTCGTGTGTTTTCTTAAACTTTTTTTTTTTTAAAGAGAAAAAAAATGATAATTCCAATTGATTTTGTGTTAATTGCTTCACTGTTAGATAATAGCTTATACTCATTGCTTGATATATATTTAGCATAGACAAGGAGCTGTAATATACAATCTAAAACTGTTTCTCCGCCATTATGTCTAGAATACAAAGATACATATTCTGAAAAGGGCTCTACGTCTATAGAAAAAGTAGATTTTATTAACCGATCGAATTCATCAATCAACCTCGTCACTTCAATAGTCATAATGATAATCGTCATTGAATGTGTTCAAGATTTTTATCGAGAATATGAGCGAAATAACACATCAAAATTATTCTGCGAATAGTGCATGTATCCTCATTGTACTATTGAATACATTATTTTTATTTGTTTGGGTCGTCAGACCAAACAAATAATGGTAGCGAAATTTCAGAGTCTAATGCTGTTAATTGCACATGCCGAAAGTAGCCCACTTTTTTGAAGCGGTTACTTCCCTTTATATGTACACTAACGCCGAAAAATTCAGGGGAGATCACTGCGTAAAGATGGTCAAAGACAAGCGCATTAATTTCCAAGCAAATTAATTTCTGAATGGTCGAAGATTTCAAATATTGATTTATTGAATTTTCTGATCGAAAATAAGTAAATACAAAGCGGACATTCAATCTCTGACACAGAAGTTTAAGACAAACCTAACAACAAGTATTTCTCAAAACAGCTTAAAACTAGCGATTTAAAAGAAAGAAATATTTTTATTTTGTTACAAATATCCAACAAATTACAACGAATTTAAAGTTTAAAAATAACGTTGGCTTATAGAATTGTCAATAAATGCACAATCACAAATTACGCGGATGAATATGATTTTATCAAAGAAAATACTATTTTTAGCGATGTCGATTACCGAATACTACACAAACTGAGTAGTGGAATATATAGATTCTACATGTCGGACTGTTTGGGCGAGAAGATTTTCGCTAAATTATTTACTTCTGATCAATTTTAAACAACAGGTTTATCCTGAACAAAATACCTCGAAATTAATAAGGATTACAAACCCGAAATGCAATGGAAGTTCTAAATTTAGAATGACTTGATGTTATTCAGACATTGCTAGTATATCTTCTCCGTGGTGCAGGGGTAACGCGCTCGCTTCGTGAGTGAGAGGTCTGGGGTTCAAATCCCAGTCGAGGAAAGTTTTATTTTTTAATTCTTTTTTAAGTGTCTTTGTTAAGAAAGTAGCCATGATATGCAAGGATAAAGTGTGGCTGTCGTAAAAAAATGAACATAAATGATTTTTTGATGCAACTCTAGATATGCAGAATTCCGTATGTATCAAACTCTGGTGCCTTGCAAAATGAATTATAATACATAAAAATAAACTTATACAGTTAAATACATACAGATATACAGTACGATTTAGATTGCAAAGATCAGAAAATACCACAGAACTTGCAGACCTTTGATTCTTTATTAATACACATGCTTAAAGTAAGCTCCAGGATTATTTACATCTGTGTTAAACAAGAGTTAAAGTCGTTACAAGCCCTAATTTTTCTTCAGGCCGTTCACATAAAAATTCACCGTGGCTGAAGGGTTTTCGCGCTCGCTTAGGAAGCCTGAGGTCTGGAGTTCAAATCCCAGTAAAGGCAACTCATTTTTTTTTCTCAAATAGTTTAAGTCAAATAAACATTGGATTAAATATCAGTGTTGCATTTAGTCTTATAGCCAATTTACTACAATTAAAACGTTGGAAAGCATTGGTGGCAAATTCAGCGCCTTCAGTGCTTTGATTTTAAGTTAGGTTTGAAATTTTTGGTCTAGGGTTATATAGGATATGCCAGCCACCTTACTAAGAAAACATTAATTAAATGTACTAATATTATTAAGATTGTTAACTAACAAGATTTGTTTTCCTTTGAAAATAAGTTTTCAGGAATCAAAGGTCAATGAGTCTTTAAATAATAGCAAGCTATTAAAAGACAAATGCAGGTGACTTAACTGTCAAAATGTGATGTCCGATGTCAATATAATTATCAACTAACTGTTCTGTTGAAATAAATTCTTGAATAACGTTTGAAAACTTAAATTAATGATATTTCAAACGCTCAATTTGTCTATCATTCAAATTTTTATATTCATTATATAAAACGATTTTTTTAAACATTTAACTAGGCAAAGATTAAATATTTGACGTTAAGTTATTTTAAGTGCTTTACAAACATAAGGTCAACAAACACTATTTATCAAATTATGATCCCAATAGATGTTATTATCATTGATTGATATATATTTAGCGTCCTAGACAAGGAAGTTTTTAAAAAAAAATCTCAGAATTGTTTCTCCGTCATTATGTTTAGAATACAAAGATACATTTTCTGATAAGACTACGTCTATAGAAAAATTAGATTTCATTTGCCGTCACTTCAATAGCCATAATGTGTCGTCATTGAAACTGTACAACTACTTTATCGAGAATATGAGGTGAAGTTACAGGTCTGAATTCTTATGCGGATAAAGTGCACGTGTCCCCCTGTACTATTGGATACATTATTTTTTATTTTAGGTTTGAAAACGAAATGTTGTTGTTTTTCCGGGGGTATATAGGATATACCAGTCGCCTTACTTGGAAAACATTGATTAATTGTACTAATCAAGAATGTAATTTTTTTCCTTCGAAAATTAGTTTTCAGGAATCAGAGGTCATGACGCCTTTTAAATAATTGCTAGCTATAAACACAAACAAAATTAATGCAGGTGGCTTTCTTGTCAAAATATGATGAAAGATGTCAATACAATTATCAACCAGCTGTTTTATTAAAATGAATTCTTGAAAAGCGTTTGAAGACAGCATGTAATGACATTTCAAACGTTTAACTTGTTTATAATGCCAACTGTTTCATTCATTTTATAAAACGAGTTTTTATCTAATTGAAATAGAGGTTATTATATAAACTTTCATTTTTAATTTTCTTTGGGATTTCTTTCACTTTCATGTCTTCAGAGTGATAAATCAAGTTGATGTATGTTTCTATCCCCGAAAACGTCTTAAATATCTTGATAGGCCATGACATGCGTATTGAAACAGAAGAATTTACGCCAAACAAATTCATCTGATAAAAACTCTATTTTACATTACTTCGTTTTATAGTATGAAAAATCAAATTAATTAAATATTACCCGGGAACTTTATAAAATTACAAACTCATTTATAATTTTGAAAGTAAATTTTGGTTTTCAATTATTTGTTTGACATAATATTATAAAAATAGATACGAAAATATACTTTGTTTTTGGTAATGTTTAACATAGAAACATCCGAAAGAAAAAAGGTATAAAAGTAATATGAAACTAAATCGGATTAGCACGGCAACATAAACCGTTGACCAGTTTACATATGATAAGCATTTCTGTCCATAACATTACGTTGCTTTGTTTCATCAAAATGCACTGACCTAATTGTAAATTAAATGACAAACATTAAATGTACAACACGTTTTTGAATTTAGTTTAAAAGTGTCAAATAAAACTTAATATGAGCAAATGCTTTTGTAAGGTAACATTGTATTTGTTTTCAATTTACTTGATTACAGGAAAACATATATGACATTAGATTACTTCGTGTAATTCTTTTATGCATTTTTGATTTCTATTTAAAAATAGCTTTGTTTGTTTGTTTTGTTGGGTTTTTTTTGTTGTTGTTGTTTTTTTAGGGGGGGGGGTTTGTTTAATTTGTTTTTTATTTGTTGTTTTTTGTTGTTGTTGTTCTTGTTGTTAGTTTTTTCTTCGTTGTATTTGTTGTATCTTCGTGATCTCAAAACTAGCATTTCTAATTTGAATTTGAAAAAAAAAACACTTTGAAGGTTTCAAATCATTTGCATAACTTATGAGCAGGTAAAGTGTAAAATATGGCTCGGCATATCTCCTTGGTTTCGACCTATCTATAAAATAGGATGTTTAGATATTAAATATATAATAATATTGGTTCAAAAGAACCAATTTTGATAAATTTCACTCCTTTTAACAGGCGATCGTTTACTCAAGTTTTTCCTCCTTCTCGGTCATTTTCTTTTATTATATTTTTACAAAAGTCCCTTTAATTATGTTGTCTGTTTGCCTGTTAAACAATGCTAGTCAAAACTGATTTATATTGCTACATAATCAAGCTAGAACAAAAATAATAAAATGAACAATTAGTCGAAGATCATTTAATGTCTAGACAGATAAAATTTTCGGTTTTTGATTTTAGGTTGTTTGTTAGATAGTGTGTATCTAGCGCTTCGAGTATTATGCGAAAATCTAAAGACAGTAATGTTGCCAAAATCTTACAACAATCATGATTTAAATTGCTTTTGTGCTTATGATTTGATGGTCAACAATCGTACCCCTATCTTTTCTCAGATCGAATGCACCCCATCTTCTCGCTATAAAATAATAATCTATGTGTTAGTTACGAGACTGATATTCATTGATTGAAAG
This sequence comes from Ruditapes philippinarum, assembly GCF_026571515.1. Lineage (NCBI taxonomy): Eukaryota > Metazoa > Mollusca > Bivalvia > Venerida > Veneridae > Ruditapes > Ruditapes philippinarum. The sequence continues at coordinate 28,445 of NW_026857589.1, read as the reverse complement.
ATATTAAACACAGCCGCTTGAGAAGAGATAATCAAGTATTATAAACAAGTGTAGATTTATTACTCCGTCAGTTTGTCTCGGAGACAAAAACACCTTTGTTTGATATTGAATAAGTCTATAGAATGTGTATACTTCCTTCATTACCCGACCACATTTATAAATCGATCTCGTCTCTTAGTAATAGATATAGTAAATGAAATGAGTTGGTAACGAGGATATAAATCAAGGGATGTTTCTGCTAAAAAAATTGGCGAGACAATTTTTTGCTGAAACATCCCGAGATGTCACCTAGCCAGTGTTATATCCTCGTAACTAACGAGTATCATATACTATAACTGTTTCATCGCAATGTCAAAATGTTTTGGTTTTTTGTAACAGAAATCAGGGAAGTAAATAAATAAATAAGTGAATAAATATATCGTAAGCTACGTTACAGCTATACATTTGTTATTGGGCATAATTGTTACCCCTGCCCTATTGGAGCCTCTCTGAAAAAATAATCACTGATATATACTAGGTGCAAAAAAACTCAACTGATATATTTATAAGTTTTTTTCCTATATGAAAATATACATTATGATATGTATATATATGTTATCAATACAGTTTTCAAATGTTCATTGGAAGTGAACTGAGGTAGAAAAAACAAAGAAAACGTTCGAAACCATGCGATAAATTAGGTATTTTAATTTTCATTATATAAACGTGTTTCAATAATATATAAGCGAAATTTGAAATACGAGGTAATTTGAATCTTGAAATAAAAGACAGTTATAAAAGGGCAATGCATGACAGACAATATTTTCTATCTGTGCTTCAAATCAATATTCAAAGTATGTTTAGGTTTTATTCATAATGAATCACGCTTGCTTTCGGTAGTAAATGAGATAGGAGAAATAGCTGCTGTACTGGCAAAATGATGCAAAGTTTGATTTACGACTTTACAATAAAATAATCAACCAGCTATCTTATTAGAAACGCCTTAATAACGTTTAAACACTGACATATAATGACATTTTAGGCGTCTCAGGTCATTTGTCACGCCATCGTTTGGTTCATAGTAGAAAGCCATTTATTTGCTCACATTAGAAATAATACTTAATACTCAAAGTTAATTCTAGTTACTCCCCATATAAACGGTACATGTATATCGTCAACATTTTTTCACTGCCTTTTCTAAAGCAACATAATTGATTGTTAAATCGTTTTAATGTAGTTGGAACTTAACATTTTAATCCCATTATTTCAACAATATTATTGCTGCAAGATGCCATGCTTTTTTATAGCATGTGGTTTTTCACCTTCCTTTAAATCTACCTTTACTTCTATTTTGGCAGAGCAAAGTGGGTGGCTGAACTGTTAAGGTGTTCAATACCTTTTAACCAGTGATGGGTCCGCATTCATTAATGAATTTTGGAATATATCCTGTCAGATGTGATAGTTTTGTGATTCAGAATTCTTTTTTTTTTTTTGCATATCAATTCATACAATATTCCTAACAATGTGATTTTATTACATAGCCCAAATTTGGTGTCTTAGTTTATGATGGAAGTATGTTTACCGTTTCGCGCGGTTACTGTCACTTTGAAAGTTTAAAGTGACATTATACCCATCCAAGGGTATATATTGTGAGTGAACATTGAAAGTCAAAATAAATTTACATTTTGCCATAATCTCTTTCAGTTATATAAATTATAAATATACTTCTCATGAACGACAAATAACTCATGTGGCTGAAGGAATTAACCTGTAATTTTCAATTTATATTTAAGGCAGATTTATGTTTTAACCTTAACACTTTCCAAAATCAACTCTTGGTCAATCACTATTGAAACATGTGGTCAATTCAGCTCAACTAAATAATGAAAGAAGAGGTCTTGCAGATTGCATTACAGTTAGTTTTGTGTGAAGTACGCAAATGTTCGCGTGCTGGCAGTTATCACTTATAACTTTGATGGAATGTGTTTCTAACGAAACTTCGGAAACATTTTTTTATATTAATATATATTTTGTCTGCATTCTAAAAACAGCTATTATAGTGGATTAGCCCTCTAGAGTCCTGTGTTATTTATTTTACTTTACAACAAAATAACACAAAGCAAAATGTGTTTCAGGCTCCAGAAAAAAAGACAACAGTTCAAGAAGAAATTTAAACATGCAATAAACGGACATTTTTCAGCAATTTTGTTTGGGCTTCATTCTGTGAATGTCGCATTGCATTGTTTATTTTGTTCTCGTATACTTGCATTTATAGTATAGCTTACAAATTTGAAAATTTTTACATTTTTCCTATAATTTACGTCTGTATTACCACTTCCAAATAAAAGATTGGAACAAGATCAATACAGTTCCAAGTTGTTCTACTAACCTAATATGCAGCAAATGGAGAATATAACTAATATATTGCTCGGCACGTCTCCGTGCAATATGTTTCTAACGTAACATTATAGCTGAGATAATGTGCACGCCAGCTATTTTGGTAAATTAATTTATAATGAAATTTTGCCTAGTGTTATCATTCAGTTGCTTTTGTTTCCGATGTCTGTATTATGTTCTTTTGCGTTGAATATATTTAGAATGGAAACAAATTACAATGGTAAGCTTTATGTGGTGATATCTTATAAATAATTAAGTGGAAAATTCAATTTGTGTCGTATCATAAATTTCAGGATATTTTGAAATTCTGTAATGTTACATATTTAAGAGATATTTTATTTTCACCGTTTTCCTGAAAGCATATTTATAGATGTAAATGAAGTAAGTTAAAATATAAATTCGAACAATGCTAAGATAAATATATAATACAATAAACTGGAATAAATGGCACGAAAAAGGAATAAATATAAAGACCAACTCTTTTATTTCCTTGATTTATTATAAATTTAAAATAGCAAAAACAAATTCTAAAACGAAAATCATTATATTATTTATATACCATGAGTTGATTTTAGCTATTACAAAATATGTAAGAAACTGTATAGTTCAATCCCTCAAGTCCCTATGTTAATAAAGCGGATGTTCTGATGAAGTAAAAAAAAAATATAGTCACAAAATCAGTTCCAGTATAAACTACAATTGACTGCATCGATTCTTGATAAAACTATTGGCACCATCAAATGTGAAATCCTCTCTAATTATATTAAAATACATTTATTGGAAATTAACATTAAAAGCAGTTTATATTTGTATATAAGTTTATATTCGTCTCCAACTACCGAAGATTTTAACACACACATTTAATGCGCTGAATTCAAAGAAACAAATAAATGCCAATTTGTGATCTAGCAATAAGTGCTACTTTTGATCTATGGAATCAGATAAAGAATATATTGAACTTTTGATATGGAATGGTCAAATATCACAGGAGGTTTAATTGAACAAACTTTAATCAGTTTCATTCCTTTAAGTGTATGAAATAGTCTTAAAGTATGAATGTTTCCGCTATTATAAGCATATGTTTTATATTATATATTATTATATTATTATATTATATAAATACCACATGACTTGTTCAATAACAAATATAATACAATCAATCCTAAAAAAAAAGATTCTAGCCTATCTTGGATTATTTGATTATAATTGAAAAGAAGCACTATTAATACAAGACAAACTATATTATTTCAATAACAAAGTTCAAATTTTATTTAGTCCGACGCGTTAACCACTCGGCCATATAATGTTTTTTTTTTCAATTTAATAGAAGTTTCTTAATAGCGTTAGCGTTTACAAATCGCAATTCGCAATTAACGACATTTAAATGTTACAAAATTCATTCTGAAAGACAATGTTTACATTCAATTATTCGACATATTAACGAAATATGGAAATATCCTTAAGTTTGGTTTTTCATGATAATAATAACATGGAAACTTTCGAATGTAAAAATTGTACTAAAGTGATATGAAACAATCCGTATTTGAGTGCCAACATTAATCGTATATATCATCCCCCTTATCATTTACAGATCGCCTTAAAAGAATAAAGTATGTACATCCTTTTGAGCAGGCGTTCCAACTTCCGACCTCTAAATTTACATGTATTAAGTAGTGAAAGTTATTTCAAGAGAAAAAAGAAAAAAATGGCAGCTATATTTAACTGATGAACACCTACCTCCGCAATGTAATTGCTATAATACATTGCCCTGCACGTATCTTTAGCATTGGTTTATCAATAATAGGTTGAGATATCAGATATTAAGCAATCCCTGATATTAAGATGATTAAGTTATATAAAAACAGTAAGTTGACAAGACCGCCATTTTATGGGTATCACTATTTATCACATTTTCTGATATTTCTAATATTCTCATTTTTCTATATTATCTTCTTTTATTTGTAGGAGAACATTAATTACATCAGTTTGTTAAGATAAGCCTCTTTTGAAAGTAATAATTATGTTCTTTGGAAACTGCGTCACAGTGGGCTAGAACAAAATTTTAACATTCTTAATGGTCTGTTTAACGCTTTAAGTTTCAAAATAATAACGCATACAGTCATCAATTGAGGAAGCAATATTGTGAGATAGATGATAATTTTTTATCAGTGCATTTATCACGCTTATTATTATTATTTATCACGCTTATTATATCCAACGTAAATGTTAACAACGCGTATTCCTTTAATCTTACATTTTCAGTTTCTGTCCCTCATAGTTTATAAGATGTTTTACAATATTGTGAAAAAGTAATCATACATTTCTTAAATCAAGTTATTTTTAATGATTCAAGATCCTCTCACCATTACATGATGATCTTTGTTTGAGATACGAGACTTATTAACATTGATTGATAACTTTTTAGATCATTCGTCTAAGTGGAGACTATAAAGTATTAAAACGGCCTTCTCTGTCTCGATGTTTATATAATACAAGAGACTAGAATACTACAACAAAAACAAATAGCAGGAATAAGATAGAGTGTCACCACCCAATGTTTCAGTTATATGCACATTAATTTCAAACATTTCCTTAGATCAATGGGAGATTATTAACATATAAGCATGGACATCTTCAAAATTAAACAAAACAAACAAAACAATTTATGTGAATAATTTTAAGAATGATTTAGTTTTCAACACGTCGAAAGTACATCTTCTAAGACAAGTGGGAACTAGACGGAAATAATTATTTGAAGTTATATCTTTGCAATGAGTAAAAACACAAAATAAATAAAAATATTGAACAGATATTGAATCAGATATAAAATGTTGCTTGGCATATCTTCATGGCATTGATTTATCAATAAATAAGCTTAGATACCAGACAAATCAGCAAATCTAGTTGAGTTAATTAGAGATATAGAATAACATGATGACAAGCATTGAACAAACATTTTCGTCTAATCACTCGCGTTTAATTTCAGCTGTATCGCCTTCATGTTTTCTAACTTTAAGTGGAATAGAAGTGCGTTATATTCAGTACCTGTTTGTCAAAACATACCGTTTGGAAGTGTTTACATTTTGTTTGTTTGTTTTTTTGTTGTTGTTTTTCTTTTTGCATCTGTTTCTAATTCGACCTTGAACAAAAATGTTAAATAAAACCAGTTTTCTTAATCAAAACTGTTGTGTTTCTATCTTATTTTCCTCAAAACGTTTCTTGCGCATGTTCCTCATTGGATACAATTTGTTAATAACTAAAAGGTAAACAAAAATAAAGATAACTTTTTCTTAATTTGAACCGTGGCGTAAATACAATTTATAAGAGTTCTTAAAAATCCGTGTCCGACAATATAGTTGTTGATAAATAGAAGTCGGATGTAATGTAGGATGACGTGCAGTGAAAAATGAAATTAATTTACGCTTAAGTACCTCTTTCTTTGAATCAAATTTATAGCCATGAGTTATTGACAATAACTATATGATATGACAGTAACCATGGCAATACTATTGTATCTGTATGACGAGGCATGCATTTATGTCATTGAATATTATTGTTTCTAAGTTTTACTACCTCAATAAATAACAAAAGTCCCCGTTTCGTACAGACAATACTATTTCGTGTAGATTTTAACATTTAAAATTGAATTGTTTGGATAAATACATTCGGAACAATATTTTTTTATTTTTTTTTGGCTAATGTCGTGTTTTTTCATCTCAGCCTTATTCAAAAGCTGTTGATTTGATGTATGGCAAGAAAAGAGCAAGGTCTTGATTTTTTAAACAAATAACCTATGATACCACCTTTCGAAGGAGACAAAATAAAAACATTTATCTTCACATTGATCAGCAAATGTTTCGTTCAGAAATATTTTATCTAAAAGCACTGTTCTAATTTACAAATTTGCCTGACAAGCGGAAATGCACAGGACGTATTAATATTCTTTTAATGGTGTCAAATCAGCACTTTATATGCTGCAAAATCTCGGTATTAGATACTTCTAGATACCATTTTAATTCTCCACAAAGTTTACAACAGGAACACAATTCATTGTTTAGATTTCTTCGGGGAAGGTTTGTAATGCCATTTGAAATTTTTCAATATCATCTCCGTTTCCTGCATTATTACATAATCCCATTACTTGAAATGAATAATAAATTCTTCGAAACACTTGAGAACTCATAAACTCAATTCACGAACATATGCGGGTATCTTAATATAGCATGCCATTAAAACACTGTTGTGGCTTTCATCAGTCATAATTAATATGGGAAATAGGACGATCTTTCAAAATACTATTTTATTCAAGGCACTGCAAACATACATTCATGTAAGCTTAATATACAGCGTACATCTTATAACCTATGTTATGAATGTGTTCACAGTTATTGCATGATGTCATCTGAGAAATATTTATATGATATAATATTAAGCATATTATGTCTAATTGAATGATATTCTGCAATCTTAAGAGCCGGTATATTCACTTGTCAGATGTATGTTTTACTTTTGAATAGCTCTTATGGTCCCTTCAATATGATGTATTATATCATTATTTCTATTTTTTCGTTAATATATAGTATATCTGAGGAAAATCCATCAAAATAAAGCATAAGATAAAACTGTTTATAAAATAATTTATTTATTGTCTGAAATTGTGAAAATGGTTTAGCAACTTATGTACTGCTACAAAGGATCACACATTTAAAGCAGGGTATCTCGTTTCTACTTGACAATGTACTTGTAAAACATTATCAGTAGGAACATTGATTCAATCGTCATATTTATGTTAATGAATTAGTATTGCTCCATAAAGGGGACAGGTTTATCAATAATATAGGTTGTTTGGATATGGGATATATCAGCTATAAACGTCACGTTGAAAAGGGCCAATTTGGATGCTAATGCTTTCACTCTTTTTTCTATTTTTTATCTTCTCCATTAAATCACAAATGTTAAATCGAATTATAGTATTCAATGCCTAACATTAAAACAAAAGCAATGTAATCAGAGAATATTTTATGATAAAATACATAAGACAACGTGTTTAATGCGTACTTTTTAAGCCAAACATGAAATCTCGTGTGTTTTCTTAAACTTTATTTTTTTTAAAAAAAGAGAAAAAAAATGATAATTTCAATTGATTTTGTGTTAATTGTTTCACGGTAAGATACTAGCTTGCTCATTGCTTGATATATATTTAGCATTGAGAAGGAAGGGTTATATACAATCTAAAATTGTTTCTCCGCCATTATGTCTAGAATATAAAGATACACTTTCTGATAAGAACTACGTCTATAGTAAAAGTAGATTTCATTATCGAACTGAATTCATACTTCATTAGTCATAATGAGTGTCGTCAAACTGTTCAACTACGTTATCGAGAATATGTGCGAAATAACAGATCAAAATTATTTTTCGGATAGTGCACGTATCCTCCTTGTACTATTTAATACATTATTTTTTTAAGTTAGGTTTGAAATTTGAAAACGAAATGTTTATATAGGATATACCAGCCGCCTTACTTGGAAAACATTGATTAATTGTACCAAATTAAGAATGTAATTTTTTCCTTCGAAAATTAGTTTTCAGGACTCAGAGGTCATGACGCCTTTAAATAATTGCTAGCTACAGACGAACAAAATTGATGCATTCAAACTGTTCAACTACGTTATCGAGAATATGAGCAAAATAACAGATCAAAATTGTCTTGCGGATAGTGCACGTATCCTCCATGTACTATTTAATACATTATTTTTTAATTTAGGTTTGAATTTAAAAAAGAAAGTTTTTGTCTTGGGTTATATTGGATATGCCAGCCACCTTACTAAGAAAGCATTAATTAAATATACTAATTAAGATTGTTAACTAACAATATTTTTTTCTTTGAAAATAAGTTTTCAGGAATCAAAGTCAATGCGTCTTTAAATAATAGCAAGTTATTTAAAGACAAATGCAGGTGGCTTAACTGTCAAAATGTGATGTACGATTGCAATAAAATTATCAACCAGCTGTTCTATTGAAATAAATAAACGTCGTGAATAACGTTTGAAAACCTAAATTAATGATATTTCAAACGCTCAATTTGTCTATCATTTCAATTTTAACATTCATTATATCTTTACATTTAACTAGGCAAAGAATTAATATTTGACATCAAGTTCTTTCAAGTGCTTTACAAACATAAGGTCAACATAAGGTCAACAAAACACTATTTATCAAATTATGATCCGAATAGAGGTGATTATTCATTTTTCATTTTATTTGGAATTTTCTTCATTTCCACGCCTTCAGAGTCATAAATCAAATAGATGTATGTTACTTTCCCTGAAATCATTTCCTCAATATCTTGAAAGGCCATGCCATGCGTTTTGAAACAGTACAATTTACGCCAAACAGATTCATCTGATAAAAAACTCTATATTACGTAACTTTGTTTTGTAATATCAAAAATGAATTCAATATTACCTGGGAACTCAAAAATAAAATTACATATTAATTACTTTGAAAGTTAATTCTTATTTTAAATTTGTTTGACACATAAAGTAGATACGAAAATGTCCTTTGTTATGATAATGTTTCACATGGATACATCCGGAGAGAAAACACGTACAAGTTAACCGAATGAGCGCGGCAACATCAATTGTTTAAGGGAGACAACCCAATGCATTGTCTCTACTTTAAAGAGTATTCAACTAGGCTAGAATTACTGTCAACTGCATTGAAACTGAGGAGCGTGGGTTCAATTCCCAGAGGCAACTATTTTCTTTCTTTTTTTCTTTCTAAAATTATCTATGTTTGTTAGATCCCTTATTTTAAAAAAAAATTTTATTTTAATTATATAATTATTGTTTTTATATTTATTTGCTAAATAAAGCCAAATTTAATATGAAAACAATATTTTTAATGTTGAAGAAAATAAGAATAAGAACTACACAATACAGGTATTTCATAATTTGCAAGATCAACCAATATACTTTAAAAAGAAATTAGGCAATTTTTTTTTTTTTGTGATTAATTTAAGGGAAATTTTGAATAAGGTTTTTTACATAGGGGAATAACAAATAAATGCTAAAAGTGGGTGGGGTAGGTAAAGTATTTTATACATATTAAAATATTTTGTTATCAAACAATTATTTTGCCCGAGTAATTTGTTACCTGAATATAATTATTTGTTTCTTAACAATGAGCAATAGGAAAACATTTTTTATAATGGTAATATTGTAGATTATTTAGAGTTTCCTCTTTTCTGGAAAAATGCCCTTCTAGCAGCAAAATGTTAGTTCAGAAAAAAAATGTTCATAACTAATAAACCACACGATTTGCATACAAGTGACATTTAAGGCATATAACTGTCATATGTTGTCATATTTACAGTTCTTTATGGTGCCCATTATAGCTGGTCTACCTTAACGTTTACGATGATGACAACGTATTAACATTTGATAAGCAATTCTGTCCTTAACCATGTATTGCTTTATTTTTTTCCAAATGCACTGACCTAATTGCTTATCAAATGTTAATAAGTTGTCATCATCGTAAACTTTAAGGTAGACCAGCCATAATGGGCACCATAAAGAACTGTAAATATGACAACATAAATTACACATAAATGTACAGCACGTTTTTTAATTTATTTCAATGATGTCATATAAGACTTAATATGAGCAATTGCTTCTTTAAGATATAGTTGTAATTCTCGATATAGCTGATTACAGGAAAACACATATGACATTAGACTTCGAATGTTTGTTGTTTTTGTTTTTTTTTTTGATGTTTTTTTTTTGTTGGGGTCTTTTTTTTTGCATTTTTGAATATTAAAAAGCATCTTTATTGTTTATTTGCTCTTTTGGTTTTTATTCGTTTTTTCTGTTGTTTCGTTGTTTGTTTGTATGTTCCGATTTTTACGATCTCATAACTAGCATTTCTTATTTGAATTTGAAGAAATTGCTGAACCACTTTCCTAAACCACATAGAAGGCTTGATCAGAAGATCAGTAACGGATATGAAACGTTATATACCTTATGAGCATATATAATATATAAGTTGCTGAAAAATATGGCTCGGCAAGTCTCCGTGGTATAGACCTATCAATATAATTAGATGCTTGGATATTGTAAATATTACAACATTGGTTCATAAGAACAGGTTTGATTACTTTTACTCCTTTTAACATGTGATCGTTTACTCCAGTTTTTCCTTCTTCTCGTTCATTTTATGTTATTATAATTTTACAAAACTCCCTACAATCATGCTTATCTATTTGCCTGTTTAAAAATGCTCCTCAAAACTAAGTTAAATTGCTACACATTCATAATTCAAACTTGTTTCGTCGAATATATGAGCGAAATTTAAAATACGAGGTACTTGTAATCTTGAAATAAAAGACAGTTATACAAACACAAATCCATAGCAAGCAATATTTTTCATTTGTGATTGAAATCAATAATTAAAAATGTGTTTATTTGTTGTTTTTTTTTTTCATTATAATGAATCACGCTTGCAGTAAGATGCCTTGCTTTCGGTTGTAAGTGATATAGGAGAAATAGCTGTAGTGTTGGCCAAATGACGCAAAGTTTGATTTACAACTTTACAATAAAATAATCAACCAGCTGTCTTATTCGACACGCCTTAATAACGTTTAGACACCGATATATAATGACATTTTAGGCGTCTCAAGTTATTTGTCACACCATCGTTTGATCCATGGTAGAAAGCGATTCATTTCCTCACAGTCATTATAAATAATACTTAACCAGTTTTGTCCTATATAAATTGTACATGTATAAGGTCAACATTTTTTAATATCTTTTCTAATGCAACAGAATTAATGTTAACAACGGTTCGAATGTTGTTTGGATTTTTAACATTTTTGTCATAAATGTCAACAATATTATTTCTGTAACGTACCATGTTCTTTGATAGCATATGATTTTAATCTTCTTTTCCTTTCTTTAACTTTATTTCTATCTGACAGGACCGGGTGGCTAAATTGTGAGGGTGGCTGGATTGTTAAGGCTAATGACCGTATCCAGATTTGTATACAGTCATATATAGTCAGATATGGTAGTTTTTGTTATTCAGCGAAACTTTCTATCTGTTTTTCTACAGATCATTTCTTACAGTAATTCTAACAATGTAATCTTATTACATAGCCCAAAGTTGGTGTTTTAGTTAAATATAGATCTTTTCGCGTGATGGTTTCTATCTTGAAATTTGTTTAAAGTGGCATTATGTCTATTCAATGTTATATTGTGAGTGAACATTGAAAGTCAAAATAAATTGATATTTTGCCATAATCCCTTTCATTTTTTTAAAATTTACTTCTCATGAACGACATATAACTCACGTCGCCAAAGGAATTTACATGTAATGTTTATTTTGTATTTTAGGCAGATTTATATTTTATCCTTAACTCTTTCTAATATCAACTGTTGGTTAATCATCATTATAACAGTCATTCTTTTGAAACATGAAGTCAATCAGCTCCACTTGATTATGACAAATGAGCAAAATGTCAATTAAAAAGACTTGTACATGTAGATTACATTACAGTTAGTTTTATGTGAATTACGCGAATGCTTGCGTGCTGCTGGCAGTTATCACTCATAACTTTGATGGAATGTTTTTCTGGAGAAACTTCAGAAACAGTTTTTATATTAATATATTTTGTCAGTATTCTTAAAGTTCAGCTATTATAGTGACATAGTCCTTTTGAGTCATTCTTGTTATTTCTTTAAAATCACAGCGAAATAACACAAAGCAAAATGTGTTTCAGGCTCTAGAAAAACAGACAACAGGTCAAAAGGAAACATACAAGGAGCCTTTTTCAACAGTTTTGTTCGGGCTTAATTCTGTGACGTTGCACTGCATATTTGCGTTTCACCATTGCTTATACATTTTACATATTTTCATATTAACGCCTGTATTATCACTTCTAAATAAATGATTGGAACAAAATCAATACAGTTATACGAGGTTCTACTATCCAAATGATCATCAAATGGAGAATTTTACTATAATATTGCTCGGCACGTTCCCGTTGCATATATTTTAAGCAAACAATATAGCTTAGAAAGTGTACATGTCAGCAGTTTCCGCTAATTGATATAGCATAAAAGTCTGCCTGTTGCTTTGTTTCCGACTTCTGTATTATTTTTCGTAATATGTACTCTTACACAATACATGTGGTGACATTTTGTGGAGATATCTTTTAATAATTTAGTGGCGAACTTATTTTAAGTTGTTTCTAAAATTTCATACCTTATTTTCAGGGTTTCCATAGGTTCGTTGTCTAAATGAAAAAAAATTGAGGTTATCAATGCTGAGATAAAAATACGAAAAATTACAAGGTGCTGAAATAAATTGCATGTAAATGGAATAAATATAAATACCAACATTTTTGGTTTTCGTACATTGATTTAATTTTGAAACAGAAAAATTCTGGAAACATCAGATTATTGTATATAACATCAATTGATTTTAAATATTCTAAAGTATCTAGGAAACAATAGTTCATCTCCATCTCTCTATGGAAATAACCGGATGTTCTGGTGAAATAAAGCAAAATTATAACAAAGTCACCAAATGAATTCCTGTATAAACTTCAAAGGAATGCAACTATTTTTGAACAATCTATTGGTACCATCAAATATGAAACCACTTTTAATTATTTTTTAAATAGATTGACTGGAAATTCACAATAAATGCACCTTTCAAGTCTATAAACGATACCAACCTTCACAGATTTCAATGCGCTGAATCCCAACAAACAAATAAATGTCATTTGTGATGTAGCACTTTGTGCTATTTTTTATCACTGGATGTAAAATGTATTGAACATTTGAAATACGACGGAAATGTCAAGTATAACAAGTTTCATGCATCAAGATTTAAACATTTTCATTCCTCTAAGTAAATGAAATACCAATAAACTAAATAAATGAATGTTTAATTTGTATAACCATAATCTATTGAAAAGAATGCAAATTCGCATGCATCCAGACATTAACGCACAGGAAATGTAACTTTTGGTCATCCCCGTTCTCCTGTTTTCATAAAATATCTACTCTTCATACATATAATTATCAATAGAATGTTTTCACAATATTTTCAAAGCTGCATAACGCTTGCCCTAAATCTTTACGGCCAATGATGCCTTAGAAATGCTTTTATTTTTTGCCTTAAAATCTTTTTAAATTTGGTGTATTTTTATAGTATTTAAAAAAGTTACTCTTTGGCCAATATTACTGGAAGCATCTGTTTCATCCGTTGCTTTTTGGCAATAAGAACAATTAAAAGGCATAGGTTTTTTGTATGGATGTCAAAATACTACTTTGTTGACATTATGCAACTTTTATGACAATTAGTTTCACATTTTATTGTTACTTTTTCAAGTAACAATGTCGTAAGATTTCTCTAAAACCATTAATGTTTTCCCTTTCTAAAAAAGTAAAACCTTCTTTGTTTCTGAGGCAAAATGTAATTTTTAGGTGTTTCTTAAGACTACAATTTTACGTGAACAATCATCAAAAATCCTTCGCCGTCTAATTTTCCATAAGATGTTTAACAATGACACGAGCTAAAACAATAATAGGCTTCTACAATCTAGCTATCGTAATGATTTCTTACTCGCTTGCTATTAAATAATGATCTTTATTAAATATACGAGACTATTTATCATTGATTGATAGATATTTACCACATTCGTCTGAGCGGAGACAATAAAGTATTGTAAACGGCCTCGGATTTATTTCTCCTTTTCCATCATTATGTGTAGGAAAATTAAATATAATGACAAGGTGTGTAAACTGTGGGGCGTTATTTCTTGTTGTTGCTGCTTTTTTATTATCTGACCACATTTATATATCAATCTTTTCACTTCATTAATCTTCATTTTTGTCAACTTACTTTTCTTCTCGCGACTATGAGAGAAATAATAGGTCTTTGTATTGATACAAAGGCTTCAGTAGACGTTCCTTTTACAGTCTGTACACTCCGTTGTGTTTCATTGTAGTTTATCGTTTCGTTTTCATAAGGGAAAAGCTTATAAAAAATATAGATAATACACCGGTCAAGGAATGTTGTTAAGAAGTCTGCAGCATATGGTTAAAACGAAGATTGTATAGAATAACAAATATTTGTTTCATAGCCTTTGCCGCTACACTTCAGATTATTTTCCAATGACGATCTAATGAACAAAAAGGTCGTATAACTTTTGTTTTACGACTTTTTTATGGGATGTGATGGGGTGGTGGTGGTAATGGGGATTGATAGGGAATTTTATACGATAAGAATGGAGGTACACTAATTATTGTCAGTACATTTTATCATAACCCTTTATCATTCACATAGCTCTTTAAATGAATTATTTACATACATCCTTTTGAGCAAGATTTCTAAATTATATTACATATACAGTGATAAATATTTCAAGAGAACAAAATGGTTCAAATTCAGTACATACAGCTATATGAAGCTAAATGTAACTGCTGAGCACCACCACAATATTGTAGCTACGCTTTATTGCTCTGTACGTCTTCTTTGCATCGATTTATAAAAAGAATACGTTTAGATTAGCAATTCCCGTCAAGATAATTAAGCAATATAAAAACAGTAAGTTGACTGGACCGACCTTCTAAGGGTATCACTATTTATCACTTTTTCTTATATTTCTTAATCATATTATATTTTTTCTATATTATCATTTTTAAGGTAATATAAGGTAATATGAATGTGAGCTTTTACTACATCAGTACTGGTTTGATAGGATAAGCCACTTTTATCAGCAATAATTATGTTATTTGGAACCTGCTTACCATTGGGCTAGAACAAATGTTCAAACTAAGTTTCTTAAGGCGTTGTTTTACGCCTATTGTATTATAATTACACAAATCACCTTTGGGGTAGGTTTTAATATTTCATTTCAGATGAGTCAGATGATGCGTCTATATTAGTGCATTTGTGATGTTTATCTTTTCAGACGTAAATGTTAACAAAGGGTATTTCTTCAATTTTACATTTTCAAATTTTATCCCTCGTAGTTTATGCGATTTTCACAATTTTTTGGGAAAGTAATGATCAGATTCTTCAATCAAGTTTTTTTAATGATTTAAGATCCTCTCACTATTAAATAATGGCCTTTGTGTGAGATACTGGACTAATTAACATTGATTGATAGCTTTTAGGGTCATTCGTCTGAGCGGAGACTGTAAAGTATCTAAACGGCCTTCCCTGTCTCAATGTTAAGATAAATCAAGAGTCTTGAATATTATAACGAAAATAAATAGCATGAATAAGGTGAATGTCACCACCCCATGTTTCAGTTATATGCACATTAATTTCAAACATTTCCTTAGATCAATGGTACATTATTAACATATAAGCATGATCAGGGTAACTTGAGAAGTGATGCCGCAGAAATAATTTTTACTTACTATATTTATTTTTGAGGCCCCGGATAAACATGTTTATTCACCCATAATAAGTATTGTGGAATCTAGTTTTGTAATTGTTTTCATAAGATGTAGATTTGGAAAATCACCTTCCTTCTTTTGTAATGGACTAAGAGTTGTTGAAGTTAAACGTAATATAAAAGACGGCTTTAAAAAATTCTTAAAGGTAAGAAACATTTTCTAATGGTTTTCTAATTATATTCAGAATCGAATATTAATTGATAGAAAATAAAATCAACTGTTTCTTTCTTACAACAATTCTCAATATCTTCCTTTTTGTACAAAAATTAGGCAGTTCGATAACTGTACAAATGTAAAATGTCACTTCTGCAAATAAATCTTATTTTGCATATTATATTAAAAGAAAGTTTATAAAACACTAGGATTTGATTTGTAATCAATAAATGAGTAACGCCGTTAGTTTCTGCCGTTATATATCATAACCCAAAACCTTAACATACCAGATTAATCCACGGAACAATAAAGTAGAAAAACTTGACGAAGGTGTTTTCTACGAAGCAAATAATACTCATAAAATACAGAGACTTACATAATATAAATTAAATTTTTACTTGCGACATTTCCTACATGAAGGTTTCTACAATTACGATTGATGAAAGTATGTTCAAGTAAATGATTTCTACAAAATAAGAAACATTTAGGAGAAATTCAATTTCAACCTTAATTACTGAATGAAGTTGCAATTTCATACGCTGTTGTAAGAAAATAGTTGCGGCTGTAATGATATAAATATCCGTTGATAATAAAGATAAAGAATTTAAAATATAATGGAATATTGTAGAATATGCAAGAAAAAATATCTGACATATGTTTGCGGTTCGGATCGGAATATCCGTCCCTCGGTAACCCGCCCATGGGCGGGTCACCTCGGGACGGATATTCCGGTCCGAACCGCAACATATGACAGATATTATTATTCTTGCGCATTTACCCCACGGAAACGACTGGTCAACAATGAAAAAAAAACGTACAAAAAGAAGTTTATACATAATGGATAGTACTTCCTGAAATTTATCTTACACACAAATTCAATATAAATAGTTTTTAAAATCAATCTGCCAAAAAGCTACGCTGGTGTTTACTTATAGAAGATAAATGTAAAGGATGAAAACGTGCAGTGAAAATCTAAATAAAAAGTTAAAGCGTTCTCTATTTACGCTTAAGTATCTCTTTACTTCGATCTAATTTACAAACATGAGTTATTGACAGAACTATAGTGTATAAAAGTACAAAAAAGAGGAAAAACCTTTTAGTATGACCAGGCATGCGTTTATGTCATTTAATACATTGGCTTCTTTTTTTCCTTCCTGTATCAATAACCAAAGTCCCTGAGCACTTTTGTACAGGAAATATATCTTTGTTTCAGGTAGGTTTTTTAAAGTCACAAAACCAATTGTGTTGCTTGTTTTTTTTTTACGTACGGGCAATTAATCTATTTTTTCTCTTTACTTCTTGCTGTTGTTGTTTTATTTGTGTTTGATGTATTTTAATCGGCTTACTAGTAATATGCATTTTTTTATCTAATTTTGTTGTGATAAATGCTTTCGAGAGATAAGACTTTATCCATTTTTATTATTTCAAAAGCTGTTGCTTTGATGTTTTGCATCACAAGAGCTAGTGTCTTTTGGTGTTTTTTTTTTGTTTTTTTTTTGTTTTTTTTTTTTTTTTTTTTTTTTTTTTTTTTTTTTTTTTTTGTTAACAAATCATCATAGCATAGTCTGTCTGAGTAGAACACATGTAATCATTAAAAAATGTGTTCAAACAGAAATAGTTTATCTTAAAGCACTGTCCTGATTTGCAAATTGCGTGATCAACAGAAATACACATGACGTATCAATGTTGTTTAAATGATGTCAAATCAAACTTTATATGCAGTCACAAATCGGTATTTAAATACTTAGTCTGCTAGATCTTATTTTAAATCTTTATATAGTTTACAACATAAACCGATTTCTTCGGGAAGGATTTTAATGCCATTTTTATTTCAAAATGATATCCTGCATTAATAAATGATCACATTAATCTAAAATTATACATGTGATTAAAAATAACTTCAATCTGTACAAAGTGTACTTCTTAAGCCAAAAATAGTATGATCGTGTTTTTTAAACGTTAGTTGAAAATAATGATTTTGTGCCGTTAAGATACTAGCTTATACTCATTGATATTGATATATATTAAGCATAGACAAGGAAGTATTATTAACAATATCAGAATTGTTTCTCCGTCATTATGTTTAGAATACAAAGATACATTTTCTGATAAGGACTACGTCTATAGAAAAAGAAGGTTTCATTATCAAATCAACGTGGTCACTTCAATAGTAATAATGAGTGTCGTCATTGAAAGTGTTCAACTTTTTATCGAGAATATGAGCGAAATTAAAGGTGTAAATTCTTATGTGTATAAAGTGCACTTATCCTCCCTGTACTATTGGACACATTATTTTTTTAATTTAGGTTTGAAATTCGAAAAAGAAATGTTTTGTTCTAAGAAAAGATCAAATCACCCTGACTTTATTTTCATTGTTTTTGTGTTACTAAAATTAATCGTGTTTTACTAGAATTAAATGGAAAATATTCAAAATGTAAAAACTTGCTGATTTGCAATGAAACCAAACTATTTTGGGATAAAATCAACAAATAACGAAACAAATACAAACATATTTGGATCAAAAGAAGGATCAATTTTAGGATCAGGAATCAACTGTAAATTGCCCGTATCTTGCGGAAATAAAACAATAAATTTATTCTTACTAACATTTGATAAACTTGCAATTGCAAGACCAGTTTTTTTTTTATTAATATTAGATATTTAATCTTTGAGGATAAACAATGAAGAATATTAGAGATTTTAAATTTGATCCTGATCTTGATCCTGATCCTTAAATTTTTGTGGATACGAGGTATATAGGATATACTTACTAGGAAAACATTGATTAATGCAGGTGGCTTTCTTGTCAAAATATGATGAACGATGGCAATACAATTATCAACCAGTTGTTTTATTAAAATGAATTCTGAAATAGCGTTTGAAAACCGCATATAATGACATTTCAAACGTTTAATTTGTTTATCATGCCAACTTTTTCATTCATTTTATAAAACGATTTTTTATCTTATTGAAATAGAGATTATTATATAAACTTTCATTTTTAATTTTCTTCGGGATTTCTTTCACTTTTATGCCTTCAGAGTCATAAATCAAATTAATGTATGTTTCTATCCCTGAAAACGTCTTAAATATCTTGATAGGTCATGCCATGCGTATTGAAACAGAAGAATTTACGCCAAACAGATTCATCTGATAAAAACTCTATTTTACATAACTTCGTTTTGTAATATGAAAAAACAAATTAATTATAATAAATATTACCTGGGAACTTTATAAAATTACAAAATCATTTATAATTTTGAAAGTAAATTTTGGTTTTCAATTTGTTTGACATATAAAAATAGATACGAAAATATACTTTGTTTTTTGGTAATGTTTAACATGAAAACATCCGAAAGAAAAAAGGTGATATGAAACTAAATCGGATTAACACGGCAACATAAATCGTTGACAAGTCTACATATGATTAGCAGTTCTGTCCTTAACATTGCATTGCTTTGTTTTTTAAATGACAAACACGTCATGTACAGCACGTTTTTGTATTTATTTTAAAAGTGTCAAATAAAACTTGATATGAGCAAATGCTTTTGTAAGGTAACATTGTATTTTTTTCAATTTACTTGATTACAGGAAAACATATGTGAAATTAGATTACTTCGTGAAATGCTTTTTTGCATTTTTGATTTCTATTTAAAGACAGCTTTGTTTGTTTGTTGTTGTTTGTTGTTTTTTTTTTTTTGTTTTTTTTTTTTTTTTTGGGTGGGGATTTTAATTTCTAATTTGAATTTGAAAAAAACAACACTTCGAAGGTTTCAGATCAGTTATGGATAAGAAACTTTGCATAGCTTATGATCATGTATAGTGTAAAATATGGCTCGGCATGTCTCCTTGGTTTCGACCTATCTATAAAATGAGATGTTTGGATATTAAATATATAATAACCTTGATTCACAAATACCAATTTTGATTACTTTCACTCCTTTTAGCAGGCGATCATTTACTCCAGTTTTTCCTTCTTCTCATTTTCTTTTATTATATTCTTACAAAAAACCCTTAAATTATGCTTTTCTGTTATTCTGTTTAACAATGCTACTCAAAACTGATTTAAATTGCTACATAATCTAGCCAGAACAAAATAACGAGCAATGACTATGTCAATTCAAATAGACAAATAATATTTTTGTTTTTTTTATTTTAGATAGAGGTTGTGTAGCGCTTCGAGTGTTATGCGAAAATCTTAAGACAATAATGTTACCAAAATCTTAAATCAATCATGAATTTAATTGCTTTTATGCTTATGATTTGACGGTCAACAATCGTATCCCGATCTTTTCTCAAATCAAATGTATCCCAATGATAAGAAAATGTAATGATTTAAAATTGTCTCGCTATGAAATAATGATCTATGTATGAGATACGAGACTTATATTCATTGATTGATAGATATTAAGGACAGCCGCTTGAGAAGAGATAATCAAGTATTATAAACTACTGTAGATTTATTACTCCGTCATTATGTCTCGGCGACACCTTTTTATATTGAATTAGTCTATAGAATAGAAAGTGTATACTTTATTACCCGACCACATTTATAAATCGATCACGTCACTTAATAAGGCAAAATGTTTATCTTCATTTAAACTTGTTTCATCGAATATATGAAAGAAATTTAAAATAGGGGGTACTTAAAATCTTGAAATAAAAGACAGTTATTAAAATACAAATCCATGGCAAGCAATATTTTCCATCTGTGATTAAAATCAATATTAGAAAATGTGTTTAAGTTTTATTCATAATGAATCACGCTTGCAGATAGATGCCTTGCTTCCGGTTGTAAGTGGGATAGGAGAAATAGCTGCTGAACTGGCAAAATGATGCAAAGTTTGATTAACGACTTTACAATAAAATAATAAACCAGCTGTCTTATTAGAACGCCTTAATAACGTTTAGACACTGACATATAATGACATTTTAGGCGTCTCAAGTCATTTGTCACGCCATCGTTTGATTCATAGTAGAAAGCCATTTATTTGCTCACATTATAAATAATATTTAACCAGTTTTGTACATGTATAAGGTCAACATTTTTACTGTCTTCTCTAATGCAATAGAATTAATTGTAACAACTGTTTGATTTTTTTTGGATTTTAAACATTTTTGACATAAATGTCAACAATATTATTTCTGTAAGGTGTCATGTTCTTTGACAGGATATGTTCTTTTCTTCTTTTCCTGTCTTAAACTTTATTTCTATTTTGACAAGACAGGGTGGTTGAATTGTTAGGGTGGCTGAATTGCTAAGGTGGCTGAATTATTAAGGCTAATGACTTTAAACCACGGATTTCTCATTGCTGTGGGTCCGTATTCAGACATGGACTCTGGAATCTATCCAGTCAAATGTGGTAGTATTTTATTGAGAGAAACGTTTCAATCTGATTTTCTACAAATCATTTTTTACGTTATTGTTAAAATGCAATTTTATAACATAGACCAAAGTTGGTGTTTTAGTTTAAAATACAAGTATGCTTAGCTTTTCGTGTGACGCTTTCTACCTTGAAATTTGTTTAAAGTGGCATTATGTCCATTCAAGGATATATTGTGAGTGAACATTGAAAGTAAAAATAAATTTATATTTTGCCATAATCCCTTTCATTTTTTTAATTTACTTCTAATGAACGACATATAACTCACGTTTACCTGTAATGCTCATTTTGTATTTTAGGCAGATTCATATTTTATCCTTAACTCTTTCCAATATCAATTGTTGGTTAATCATCATTATAACAGTCATTCTTTTGAAACATGAAGTCAATCAGCTCCACTTGATTATGACAAATGAGCATAATGTCACTTAAGAAGACTTTTACATGTAGATTGCATTACAGTTAGTTTTGTGCGAATGTTGGCGTGCTGCTGGCAGTTATCATTCATAACTTTGATGGAATGTATTTCTGGAGAAACTTCAGAAACAGTTTTAATATTATTTATATTTTGTTAGTGTTCTTAAAGTTCCTCTAGAGTCATGCTTGTCATTTCTTTAAAATTACAGCAAAATAACACACAGCAAAATTTGTTTCAGGCTCTGGAAAACAGACAACAGGTCAAAAGGAAACATACACGGAGCCTTTTTCAACAGTTTCGTTCGGGCTTCATTCTGTGACTGTTGCACTGCATATATTTGCGCTTTGGCATAGCTTAAAAAGAAAACCTTTACATTTTTCATATTTTCATATTTACGCCTGTATTATCACTTCTAAATAAATGATTGGAACAATATCAATACAGTTATACGAGGTTCTACTAACCTAATGAGCATCAAATGGAGAATTTTACCAAAGTATTGCTCGGCACGTCTCCGTTGCATATATTTTCTAAGTAAACAATATAGCTTAGAAAGTGTACATGTCAGCAGTTTCCATTAATTGATATGGCATAAAAGTCTGCCTGTTGCTTTGTTTCCGACTTCTGTATTATTTTTCTTAATGTGTACTCTTACACAATACTAGTGGTACCATTTTGTGGATATATCTTTAAATAATTTAGTGGCGAATTTATTTTGAGTGGTATCTAAAATTTCATATCTTATTTTCACGGTTTCCATGGTTTCGTTGTCTAAATGAAATGTATTTGAAGTTATCAATGCTAAGATAAAAATACAGCAAAGTACAAGGTGCTGAAATAAATTACATGTAAAGGGAATAAATATAAATACCAACTTTTTTGTTTTTCGTACATTTATTTAAATTTGAAACAGACAAATTCTGGAAACATCAGATTATTGTATATAACATCAATTGTTTTTATAATATTCTAAAATATTTAGGCGACAATAGTTCATCTCCATCTCTCTATGGAAATAACCGGATGTTCTGGTGAAATAAAGCAAAATTATAACAAAGTCACCAAATGAGTTCCTGTATAAACTTCAAAGGAATGCAACTATTTTTGAACAATCTATTGGTACCATCAAATATGAAACCACTTTTAATTATTTTTTAAATATATTTATTGGAAACTAACAATAAATGCACCTTTCAACTATAAACGACACCAACCTTCAATGATTTCAATACTAACTTTCAATGCAAATAATCCCAACAAACGAATAAATGCTATTTCTGATGTAGTACTTTGTGCTATTTTTGATCTCTGTATGTAAAATTTATTGAACATTTGAAATACGGCGGAAATGTCAAGATTTTAACATTTTCATTCCTCTAAGTGTATGAAATACCAATAAACTAAATAAATGAATGTTTCATTTGTATACACAAAATCTTTCTATGTTATTATATAGATTTCGCATGTTCAAAATAAAATATGATAAAACCAACCCTACTATTGAAAAGAATGTAAATACGCATGTCATCCCTGTTCTCCTGTTTTCATTAGATATCTATTCTTGATAAATATTATCATAAAAAATTGAATGTTTTCACAATACTTTACTTCATAACCCTTGCCCTAAATCTTTAAGGCCAATGATGCCTCAGAAATGCTTTTTTTTCCTTAAAATCTGTTTAATTTTGGTGAAATTTTGTAGTATTTAAAAAGTTACTCTTTGGCCAATTACTGGAAGCATCTGTTTCATCTGTTGCTTTTTGGCAATAAGAACAATTTACAGAAATTAGTTTGTTTTTTGTATGAATTTCAAATACTATTTTGTTGACATTATGCAACTTTTATGACAATTAGTTTCACATATTATTGTTACTTTTTCAAGGTCGTAAGATTTCTCTAAAACCATTATTTAAACATTAAAATAATTAATGTTTTCCCTTTCTTAAGAAGTAAAAACATATTTGTTTCTGAGGCATAATGTCAGTTTTAGGTGTTTCTAAAGACTACAATTTTACGTGAACAATCATTAAAAATCGTCTCGCCGTCTAATTTTCCATAAGATGTTTAACAATGACACGAGCAAAAATAATAATAGGCTTATCGTAATGATTTCTTACTCGCTCGCTATTAAATAATGATCTATGTTAAATGTATGAGACTATTTATCATTGATTGATAGATATTTACCACATTCGTCCTTCTTCATTATTATGTGTAGGAAACAGAGATAAATTCTTATAATGACAAGGTGTTTAAACAGTGGGTGTTATTCTTTATGTTGCTGCTTTTCTTATTTCTAACCACATTTATAAATCAATCTCTCCTCTTCATTAATCTTCAATTTTGTCATCAAAACTTTTCTTCTCGCGACTATGAAAGAAATATTAGGTCTTTGTATTGAAACAAAGGTTTAAGTTCCTTTTACAGTCTATATACTCCGTTGTGTTTATCGTTTCGTTTTCATAAGGGAAAAGCTTATAAAAAATAAAGATGAGACACCGGTCAAGGAATGTTGTTAAGAAGTCTGTTGCATATGGTTAAAACGAAGATTGTATAGAATAACAAATATTTGTTTCATAGCCTTTGCCGCTACATTTCAGATTATTTTCCAATGACGATCTAATGAACAAAAAAGGTCCTATAACATTTGTTTTACGATTTTTTTTTTGTGGGGTGTGAGGTGGTAATGGTGTTGGTAAACGGGATTTATAGGGAAATTTATACGTGGAGTATAGAATGGAGGTACACAAATTATTGTCAGTAAATTTTATCATAACCCGTTACTTTTCCATAACTCTTTAAATGAATTATGTACATACACCCATTTGAGCAATGTTTTTAAATTTCAAGATTTACACATATTACATATACAGTGATAAATATTTCAAGAGAACAAAATGGTTCAAATTCAGTACATACAGCTATATGAAGCTAAATGTAACTGCTGAGCACCACCACAATATTGTAGCTACGCTTTATTGCTCTGTATGTGTATTTCTTTGCATCGATTTATAAAAAGAATACGTTTAGATTAGCAATTCCCGTCAAGATAATTAAGCAATATAAAAACAGTAAGTTAATAAGAGCGACCTTTTAAGGGTATCACTATTTATCACGTTTTCTTAAATTTCTTAATCACATTCTCGTTTTTTATATTATCATCTTTTAAGGGAATATGAATTTGAGCTTTCACTACAACAGTTCTGGGTTGATAAGATAAGCCACTTTTATCAGCAATAATTATGTTATTTGGAACCTGCTTCACATAAGGCTACAACAAATGTTCAAACTAACTTTCTTAAAGTGTTGTTTAACGCCTATAGTTTTATATTACGCGCACAATCACCTTGATGAGTCAGATGATGCGTCTATATTAGTGCATTTGTGATGTTTATCTTTTCAGGCGTAAATGTTAACAAATGGTATTTCTTCAATTTTACATTTTCAAATTTTATCCCTCGCAGTTTATGCGATTTTCACAATTTTGAGGGAAGTAATGATCAGTTTCTTCAATCAAGTTTTTTAATGATTTAAGATCCTATCATTATTAAATAATGACCTTTGTGTGAGACACTAGACCAATTAACATTGATTGATAGCTTTTTGGATCATTCGTCTGAGCGGAGACTATAAATTATTTAAACGGCCTTCTCTGTCTCGACGGTTATATAGTTCAAGAGCCTAGAATATTATAACAAAAAGCAAATAGCAGAAAAAAGATTTGATGTCACCGACCTCATGTTTGTGCTATCTGCGCATTAATTTCAAACATTTCCTTAGATCAATGGGAAATTATTAACATATAAGCATGATCAGGATAAGTTGAGAAGTGACGCCGCAGAAATAATTTTTACTTACTATATTTATTTTTGAGGCCCCGAGTAAACATGTTTATTCACGGCCAATAATAAGTATTGTGGAGTCTAGTTTTCGTAATTGTTTTCATAAGATGTAGATTTGGAAAATTCACCTTCCTTCTTTTGTAATGGACTAAGAGTTTGTTGAAGTTAAACGTAATATAAAAGACGGCTTTAAAAAATTCTTAAAAGGTAAGAAACATTTTTCTAATGGTTTTTCTAATTATAATTCAGAATCGAAAATTAATTGATAAAAAAATAAATCAACTGTTTCTTTCTTACAACAATTCTCAAATATCTTCTTTTTGGTACAAAAATTAGTTACGATAACTGTACAAATGTAAAGATGTCACTTCTGCAAATAAATCTTATTTTGCATATTATATTAAAAGAAAGTTTATAAACACTAGGATTTGATTGTAATTCAATAAAATGAGTAACGCCGTTAGTTTCTGCCGCTTTATAGAATATCATAACCCAAACCTTAACAACCAGAATTAATCCACGGAACAATAAAGTAGAAAAACTTGACGAAAGGTGTTTTCTAACGAAGTAAAATAATACTCATAAAATACAGAGACTTAACATAATATAAATTTAAATTTTACATTGCGACATTTCCTACATGAAGGTTTTCTCAATTGTTGTGAAAAGTATGTTCAAGTAAAGATTTCTACAAATAAAAAAACTTTAGGAGAAATTCATTTCCCCTTAAATTTTAACTGAAATGAAGTTGAAATTTCATACGCTGTTGAAAAGAAAAAGTTTTTGCGGCTGTAATTATAAATTCCGTTGTTTAAAAAGATAAAAAATTTTTAAAATTATAATGGAATATTGTAGAATATGCAAAAAAAAAATTATCTGACATATGTTTGCGGTTCGGATGGAAATATCGCCCCTCGTAACCCCCCCGGGGGCGGGTCACCTGGGGACGGATATTCCGGCCCGAACGCAACTTGACAGATATTATTATTCCCTTGCGCTTTTACCCCCCGGAAAACGACTGGAAACAATAAAAAAAAACAAAAAAAGGTTTATACATAATGGATAGTACTTCCTTTTGAAATTTATCTTACACACAAAATTTAAAATAAATAGTTTTTAAAATCAAATTGCCAAAAAAACTACGCTGGTGTTTACTTATAGAAGAAAATGTAAAGGGGGAAAGGTGCAGTGAAATCTAAATAAAAAATTAAAAAACGTTTTTCTATTTAGCCCCTTAAATACTCTTTATTCGATCTAATTTACAAATAATGAGTTATTGACAGAACGGGGGAATAAAGGGGACAATAAAAAGGGAAAAAAACCTTTTAGTATACCAGGCATGCGTTTATTCATTTAAAACATTGGGTTCTTTTTTTTTTCCCTTCCGTATCAATAACAAAGTCCCTGAGCACTTTTTACAGGAAATATACTTTGTTTCAGGTGGGTTTTTTTTAAAGTCACAAAACCAATTGTGTTGCTTTTTTTTTTTTTTTTTACGTACGGGCAATTAACATTTTTTTCTCTTTTACTTCTTGCTGTTGTTGTTTTATTTGTGTTTGATGTTTTTTTAAATGGGCTTAACCTAGTAATTTTCTTTTTTTTATCTAATTTGTTGGATAAATGCTTTCGAGAGAAAAGACTTTATCCATTTTTATTTTTTAAAAACTGTTGTTTTGATGTTTTGCATCACAAGAGCTAGTGTTTTTTGGTGTTTTTTTTTGTTTTTTTTTTGTTTTTTTTTTTGTTGTTTTTTTTTGTTTTTTTTTCTTTTGTTTTTTTGTTAAAAAAAATCATCATAGCATTGATTTTTCTGAGTAGAAAACACATGTAATCTTTAAAAAAATGTGTTCAAAACAAAAATGTTTTTTTTAAAAGCACTGTCCAATTTGCACATAGCGTGATAACAGAAATAAAAACATGACGTAAAATGTTGTTTAAATGATGTAAAAATCAAACTTTATATGGTAAAAACAAATGGTTTTAAAAATACTTAGTCTGTAGATCTTATTTTAAATCTTTATAAGTTTACAACATAAACCGATTCCTTGGGGGAAAGGGTTTTTCTTATACCCTTTTTTTTTTTAAAAACGATTTCCGCATTAATAAATGTTTCACATTAATTGAATTTTCAGTGTTTTAAAAATAACTTTCAATCGGTACAAAGTGTACTTCTTTAAGCCAAAAATAGTATGTCGTGTTTTTTTTTAAAGTTAGTTGAAAATAATGATTTTTTTCCGTTTTGATACTAGCTTATATCATTGATATTGATTATATTAAGCATAGACAAGGAAAATATTATTAACAATTCAGAATTGTTTTTTCCGTCATTAGTTTTTTAAACAAAGATAATTTTTTTATAAGGACTAGTTTATAGAAAAAAAGGTTTTTATTATCAAAACAACGTGGGGCACTTCAAAGTAATAATGAGTTCGTTTATTGAAAATGTTCCAATTTAATGAGAATATGAGCGAAAATTAAGGTGTAAATTTTTATGTGTATAAAGGGGCACTTATCCTCCCTGTAAAATTGGACACATTATTTCTTTAATTTTTGGTTTGAAATTCGAAAAAAAAATGTTTTGTTTTAAAAAAGTCAAGTGACCCTGATTTTTTTTCATTTTTTTTTGTGTTACTAAAAATTAAACGGTTTTACTAGAATTAATGGAAAATATTCAAAAATGTAAAAAAATTGCTGATTTTTCAATGAAACCAAAAAAATATTTTGGGATAAAAACAACAAATAACGAAACAAATACAAAAAATATTTGGTCAAAGAAGGATCAATTTTTTGGATCAGG